>NC_054702.1:55159056-55204056 GCF_016097555.1 Gigantopelta aegis
TCCAACCACAACTGAACAAAGGCGGTGGTATGTGCTTTCCTGTCTGCATAAGTGCATATTAAAGATCTCTTGCTGCATTAGGAAAAATGTAACGGGTTTCCTCTGATAACTACGATTCATAATGACCAAATGTTTGACATCCTATAGCCGATGATTAATTAATCAATGTGCTCTAGTGGTGTCGATAAACAAAACAAACATTCTGGCGCCAACTCGGTAGACTGGTTTTTGTGTCTAACATTAAAGTGACTTGGCACTCAGTTTGTAACTTCTTTTTTTTCATGAATAACTTACAATAATCTGCACACCAGTAATACACGTATCTCATTATTATTATTTCAAAACTGGGCCTCAACACACTATGGTATCAGAAAAAAACATTATTTGCGAGCGCTCGCTCTCCTTAACACGACTCGGTCAACACCTATATCCTTCATAGGTAAATAACATGTTTTCAAAGCTTCACGTTGGTACATGAATAAATGATACCAAAGCAGACAAAAAGCCTTTACCATACAACTACCGTTTTCTGTGCACGTCATGAATTCTATAGAAAGAGCATACTGATCTCCAAGCTGTTTTGTGGGGTGTTTTCAACAATGTGTTTTGGCAACTGTCAATAATTGCTCTTGCATATGCAGTATGCCAATATCAGTCAAGCAGCCGTGTCCTACTTAAGTAGATAAATGTTGGTATTAAAGGGACATTCCCGAGTTTGCTGCATTGTAAGATGTTTCCGAAAAATATAATATTTCTACGATTAAACTTACATATTAAATATATTTTCTTGTTTAGAATATCAATGTTTGTATATTCAATGTGTTTCTGGTCGTCTTAATATTTGTAAGATGCCCAAACTGGATTTTTTCTTCAAATAATTTCGTACGTACGAAAAAATATATTTTAGGAAATAAAATGAAATTTAACCAAGTAAAAATATTAGAACGATCAGAAACACGTTTAATATACAGCCACTAATATTTTATGCAGAAAAATATATTTGATATGTAATTACAATCGTTAAAATGTCTCTGTTAGTCGATACTATCTTAAACATTGCAGCAAACTCAGGAATGTCCCTTTAAGTTATTAATGGCACATATTGATATCTCTCTTCGTCTTTTTTTCTCCAGTTGATCTCGCACGATGAGGTTGTGTTTTGAGAACGTGGCGATTTCTCTCCCCCCCACCCTAGGGGCTGTGCTTTGTTCGCTTGGGCGTCTGTCCAAGTACCGAATTGAACACAACGGGGACTCGGCTACCGTGACGTTGTACTACGGAAACGAGAAGAAAAAACGCGCAACTAGTAGAAGAAGGAGGAGGCGCCCTAAGTCTACACAGGGTGAGCCTAACTTGGCGGCTCAACCGCCAGGGGCGGCTCCACCTGTTCCGAAGAGGAGGACGAGACGCGGAACGGTGCAGGGTGATCCAAACCCGGTGGCTCAACTACCGGGGGCGGTTCATTCTGCTTCACCGGATACACCCACTCGACCGAAGCACTCGCCAGGAACCATCCAGGGGGGGCCAAAGCTGTCAGCTCAACTGACAGTGGAGGCTCCTCCTGTTGAGGGAACCACACTGATGGACACGGGACACGTGGTCGTTCTCGACCCACCGGATAGTCCACCACCACCTCCGGTTGCTGTTGTTGGAGTGGTGATCCAGAGAGAGTCCAAAAGGAGGAAGATGTCTTCGGTCACCTCACCGAAGAAGTCCGACCAAACCGACTGGACTCTCGTCTGTGACAAGCTCCCAGCGAAGTACAGAGAAGCGGTCATCGGGGACTTCACCGACCCTCAACAACTTAAGGGACCCTGGTCAAACAAGCAATGGCGCCAACTTCCGTCTGGACAAGGGAAGTACCAGATCCGGGGGTCCCCTCGCTCCAAACAACTTTATGTGACAGCGCAGCAGGACGGGCTGTACAGACAAGGACTCCTGAAGGCTGAGATGCCCAACGCGACCATTCATCGAATTTTAAAGCTGGTATTGCGGGACATCTACACAGGAGTCCTTGAACGAAACATCGAGTATTTGATGGAAGGACTCCCCAATCTCTCACCTGATCAGCCCATCACCTCACCATGAGTCCTGCTGCGCCAACCTTAACTAGGACAGGTATCCTCCTTTTTGGGCTTAGTTGGACTTTAAACTTTTTCGATCGAGCTTCAAAATTTCTATGTTTATTTTTTTTATAAATAGTCCAACGCAATTTACTTTGGCGCCCGTTCAATTGCTCAAATCACCTTAAAACCTTTTCGGCCGAGCAGTCTAACTCAATTTTGGGTTTAAATTCTTAGTCCGGACATGATGTTAGGTGCTGTTATTCTCCGTAGACTTTAGCTTTTTCTAGTTAGACCCGAAGGAATCGAAATTCAGCCAGTCAGAACACGGCCCATTTTCGGTGTCTACTAGTCGGTCCGCGCAGTCGCTGGACACAACTAAATTCTTATTCCAAAATCTGCCCACTTCAAACTTATCCCCCACCCTTTTCTGTCCTGGACTTAGTCACTGGCAAAGGCCAGAGATTATGCCCAGGACAGACATGCTTGAAACCTTCGTGGTATATGAGCATGTAAATAAATATTGGATTGGATCTCTCTTCGTACTGGGCTATGGTGAATGGAGGTTGTTACACTTTGACGTACAGCATCGTCACACAAGTCAAACCCATATCTCACAAATAAAATTATTCAATGTATATATTATAGTGGCCACATATATAATTGAGCTGTATGGAATATTTTAGAAACATTTTGTTTAGCCACCACACCTCAATACCATGTAATTAAAGGTACTATATCAAAATTACAAGTGTCATATTTTTGTTTGTTTGTTGTTGGTTTTGTTGGTTTTTGTGTTTGTTTGTTTTTTGTTTTTTTATATTTATTCGTAATAAATAACTGAAAATTAATCGATCCGATCCATAATCTTTACATAAGTAACACAAGAATATTGACACTGTCATGTATGTACTTGCATGTCATGTAAACGAAGTCGCATTCTTTGAGACTAGATTCAAGTCGTATCACGTCGTAACAAAACTTATTAAAACTTAACACACTAGTTGGCTATATATATATATATATATATATATATATATATATATATATATATATATATATATATATATATATATATATATATATATATATATAATTACAAACTTTCTGAATTTATACGATTTACTGTATTCTGATTGGCTGACGTCATTAAAAAACCAAGCGTTATCCTTCCATAAACCTCATAAAAATACGTCATCACGGAAGACCAAGATTGAAATAACCGCACAACACCAACAGTCACTACACGTAAACAAAAGGTCACTTTGCGATAGAAAAACACAAGACAAATCTGCACATGAAATTGTTTCAGTTTTTAAAAAGAAGTTATAATAAAGATATATACACTGTTTTTTGTTGATTCAATACTTATTTTTATTTTTAGCGGACAATTTCCAATAGTATGTATACATGTATTCCTACGCTTATTTACAGAACATGGTTGACGGTAAGAACGAAAGAAATTATTTTTGAGTGTTTTAAGGTACACTTATAAGGTACACTTATAATTATAAGAATTGTTTCTCATTTTTGTAGGAATTTATCGATGTATAAAAGTCACAAATGTAGTATAAAATCGCTTCGTTACGCTACGCGATTTTATACCATTTGTGACTTTTATACATCGATAAATTCCTAAAAACTGAGAAACAATTCTTATATACACATACACATTTATGTATAATAAATAACTACAAATTAATCGATTACAAATAGTTTGTGTTTGTTTATTTTGATTGTTGTTTTTTTTTGTGGGGTTTTTTTTGGGGGGAGGGGGGTTTGTTTGTTAGTTTGTTTGTTGTTCGGTGGGTTTTGGTTGGGGTTTTTTTGGGGTGATGGTGGGGGGGGGGGGGAGGGGGGTGGGTAGGGTTTATTATTTTTCTTTGAATTTAACCCAACAATATAAAAATTGTAACGCGTTGACACTCGATCGATGCAAACAGTAGTTTTCTAAAGAATCCTAAGTAAAAACGGAACATAAACAGGAAAAAACCGTCACTTATTCATCAAAACACCAGTCGGTTCTTCACCACCATAGAATAATGGGTCGACATTGTGTGCGAAAAAGAAGGTACGCAATAACCTTGACGTGACGCGTTTAACACGTCGACCACTTTCTGTAGATTTTTTCAAATTAAAGAAAAGAATAAAAGGCTAATCTACAAGAATATGAATTTATGTTGTGATTTATACATGGGCATTTAGTTGAAGCCATAATACTTTTTTTTTTGCGGGACGCGTCATTGTGCAATTCTGAAAGAGCCTTTTAAAATCTGATAGGTACTGACTTCATATTACAATTCGACTGGTTTTTGTTTTTGTTTTTCTTCCCTTCTTGGGATCTTTCAAATGTGGCATATGTAGCTGATTTGGATAGGATTAGGGAAGGCCATTTCGTCTTTGGAAAAACACGGTACCGGCCTCGGTGGCGTCGTGGTTAGGCCATCGGTCTACAGGCTGGTAGATACTGGGTTCGGATCCCAGTCGAAGCATGGGTTTTTTAATCCAGATACCGACTCCAAACCCTGAGTGAGTGCTCCGTAAGGCTCAATGGGTAGGTGTAAACCACTTGCACCGACCGGTGATCCATAACTGGTTCAACAAAGGCCATGGTTTGTGCTATCCTGCCTGTGGGAAGCGCAGATAAAAGATCCCTTTCTGCCTGTCGTAAAAGAGTAGCCTATGTGGCGACAGCGGGTTTCCTCTAAAAAACAGTGTCAGAATGACCATATGTTTGACGTCCAATAGCCGATGATAAGATAAAAAATCAATGTGCTCTAGTGGCGTCGTTAAATAAAACAAAAGTTTTTTTGGAAAAACGCCTCCACAGCCACATACGCAAGATGCATTTCAATGGTGTTCAAGACAACATCAATGGCTCACGGTATCAATGGAATATGTTTCAATGGCTCACAGTATCAAGGGAATATGTTTCAATGGCTCACGGTATCAATGGAATATGTTTCAATGGCTCACGGTATCAAGGGAATATGTTTCAATGGCTCACGTTATCAAGGGAATCTGTTTCAATGGCTCACGGTATCAAGGGAATATGTTTCAATGGCTCACGGTATCAAGGGAATATGTTTCAATGGCTCACAGTATCAAGGGAATATGTTTCAATGACTCACGGTATCAAGGGAATCTGTTTCAATGGCTCACGGTATCAAGGGAATATGTTTCAATGGCTCACGGTATCAAGGGAATATGTTTCAATGGCTCACGGTATCAAGGGAATATGTTTCAATGGCTCACGGTATCAAGGGAATATGTTTCAATGGTTCACGGTTTCAAGGGAATATTACTATTATCGGGGATGTTATGATTCTCCTTGCGTATATACTGAACCACAAAAGAAACGCGAGTATTTTAATATATAACCTCTCATTCTCAAATGCATCGTCTGTTTCAGGGGCTGGGTGTGTCTAGAAACAGTTGTGAGTGCCGTTAGGAGTTATACGAAATATTGACATAGTCTCATATTCGTTTTGCCTGATCAACATTTACCAAGATGGCGCGGCGTGCATGCCCATATTACTTCTAAAAACCACATCAGTGTGATTCCAGCTCTAAAATTAATTATAATACATTCCTCTTTCCTTTTCCTTTTAATCATTCCTCCTTTTGCTTTCTTTCCTTCTTCTTTTCCTCATTTTTATGTTGAACTCGGAGCATTTAACTTCCCATATTATAGATATTCAACAATATTGTATTATGTTAATAATATATATATATCAAGATATTATTATTACTCTTTCCATATAATGTATATGTGATGATATTTTGACATTGTAAGGTCATGCTCTCAAGGCACCCCCAACCTTGGCATGGCCATATTGCTCTGGGGACAATAAAAACAACAAAAAAACAACAACAACAACATAATAATAATAATACATATAAAATCACCCTTTTCCAGTCCTTTTCTGTCTAGCATGGTTTACATTAAAGCCGCAATCGTATCTCTTCATCTAACACACGCAGACAGACTGTCTGGCAGATACACAGACAGATATGGACAGAAGGACAGATCGACACTTCATTTGACAGTTATGTATTAAAGGGACTGTCCTGATTTTTCAGTCCTAGCAAGACATCCATTTGTTTCTTTCAACAAATTAAACACACATAATGGGTGGGTTTTTTTTCTGTTTCTAAAAACATTATATTTTACCTTAACATGTTTAAAATATAAAGAAATATACGGATAAATTGCATTTTGAATTACATTTGACCGAATTATTTCAAATTTCATTTGGAAGTTGGAAAAAAAAAGTCGTACGTACGGAATTATTTTGTTTTAAAAATCAATATTGAGATACTTCAAAACATTACTGTGTCCAGAAATACATTGATTATGGAGTTATTCGTATTCTTTACCAAGAAAAATATAACTAAATTGTAATTTTAACAAATTACGAAAATATTTCATTTGCCGAAAACGTTTTTTTAAAAACAAATTGCTACAAACTCACGATGGTCTCTTTAGCACAGATATAATGTAATAAAAGCCACAAGGGGTCTTACCTGTGACTTGGTCTTGTGGGCAAAAAATGCAAAGATCTGTCCACATAAGTATTTACACCCTAAATAAATGTTAGCGTTGTCAACGGAAGCAATTTGTATGGCACACTAAACACCCGTTTGTCCCTGTTCGCTTTTAACGCGTCCGATTGATACGTTCTATGATCTATGCCAGTGTGTCTTTTGCATAAATATATCGGTTATGTGTTATTTGGTGAAACTATTTGTGGACAAGCATAATGCATAGAAAGCTGTGCTTTGTACGTACACCGGGTTATACTCAGACAGACATACAAGAAAGGAAAGGAATGTTTGTTTAATGATACCCTCGGTAGGCCTACATTGTTTGATCAGAGGTCACTAAGTGTTAAAATGTATTCTGGTCACTCTATTTTAAACATTATGACACTTGTTATATGTAGCCACACGACTGGTATATCAAATGTTATGGTATGTACTGCCCTGTCTGTGAGAAAGTGAATATAAATTATCCCTTGCTACTAATGGTTTTAACCTGAATACGAAGTATCAGGATGATCAACTGTTTAACATTCAGTAGCTCGTGGTTAAGTAATCGATGTTCTCATTAAAGAAAACAAACTTTTTTTAATTTTTTAATCCAGTGTTAAAGAAAAAACGGCTGGTATATATTATATCATATACCAGTCGTGGAGCTCCCGTAGTAACGCAAAATAAGGTTAGGGTTAGGGTTAGGGTTAGGGCTAGGGCTAGGGCTAGGGCTAGGGCTAGGGCTAGGGCTAGGGTTAGGGCTAGGGCTAGGGCTAGGGCTAGGGTTAGGGCTAGGGCTAGGGCTAGGGCTAGGGCTAGGGCTAGGGCTAGGGCTAGGGCTAGGGTTAGGGTTAGGGCTAGGGCTAGGGCTAGGGCTAGGGCTAGGGCTAGGGCTAGGGCTAGGGTTAGGGTTAGGGCTAGGGCTAGGGCTAGGGTTAGGGTTAGGGTTAGGGTTAGGGCTAGGGTTAGGGTTAGGGTTAGGGAAAATAACCTAATTGGTCTCTGGCGTAGCATCCCTAATTACTACCTCTTTTTCCCCTAACTACCTTTTATATTCGCATGTGTGGCCCCATAACACTATTCATAGTGTAGGTGGTTGCACCGATATGGATCCCCGTCCCCAATATAAAACCCTGGCTTCGCCAATTTAATTGGTCCATCGAAACAGATCGATCTTAACTTAACAGTCTATCGTACTCTAGTCGAGCGCTCTTCCATCCAATACATCGCGGTCCCCAATGACTTTAAAATATATCTTCCAAGTTACAAAACATACATAAAAAAACCTCGATACAAAAAGTCGTTCCTGCGTAACAACTGCTAACTGCTTTTTACTGTCAGTTTAAACATTACTGATAACTTTTCAATTTTCAGTGCTTACTTTATCAGTTTTGGTAATCCAATGGGTTTCTGGTGGTATACTGAACCACCACTACTATCCTTCCAAAAAAACACAAAAAAACAACAACCCCAAACAAACAAACAAAACCCCAGCGGCAACAACAACAACAACCAAAATCAGTAAAACAAAACAAAACGCGAATATAATTTTCAGCTGCAACATTAAATTGTTTCTTTTAAGAAGGGAAAGAAGGAAATGGTTTATTTAACGACGCACTCAACACATTTTATTTACGGTTATATGGCGTCAGATATATGGTTAAGGACCACACAGATATTGAGAGAGGAAACCCCGCTGTCGCCACTTCATGGGTTATTACTATTTTCGATTAGCAGCAAGGGATCTTTTATATACACCATCCCATAGACATGATAGCACATACCACGGCCGTTGAAATTCCAGTCGTGGTGCACTGGCTGGATTTAAGAAAGGATTAAAAATGTCATATTGACATTCAGAGGATTTACAGGTTCATATACCATTTTGATCTGAAATTTTAACGTTTGTAATCAATTCAACCAAGTTCAAAAAGAAAAAGAAAAAAACAACGTTACGTACCTCGAAAGGTATGTCAGCGTCTTTAAAATAATTCAGTACCTAATTGCATGTAGTTGTCAGAGTAGGCGCTCGTCGCGAGTCCCCCCCCCCCCCCCCCCCCCCCCCCAACACCTTCCATAAACCCTCGCCCCATTTCTTATCCATTATTATTACCCCATCGGTCACTCATGAAAGGGAACATGTTTTCCATATTTTCTCAGTGGGAAATATTCTGTATAGGTCTAACGAACAATCCTATTGGATGATTTGACGCTTACAAACCAATGACCTAGTCGGTACTAAATATGACGTCATTGCTCTCTGACAACCCTGCTCGAACTATTCTATCTTCTATAAGCTCGGATTAAATTTTAACCCATACAGTGATGATATCACAACGTATTACAACAAAAGCGAACACCAGAACGAAACAAAATGTATATAGGTTTATTAGTAAACCTTTCTGAATATAGCAGGATAAAAAGTTAAATTTTGATACAAATTCAACAACAAACTTGATATTTAAATAGATATTTGTAGATAAAACACCATCTGCTTGCGTTTAGCACCAATCAGAGACATCAACACAATATGGAGACAATTTCTTTCGTCATTTGTTAAAAAACAGTCCATAAAACATATGTCAGTATAGTACATGCCACTTGTAGTTGTCTTATCGCGTGCTTATATAGTAAATTATATATTAATAATAATTGAATGGCGATAATACAATTTTAACATTTATGTATGTTATGCTTAGCAACCAAACCCAGTTATGTAACATTTATATATGCTGTTAAATAGTATGATATTATCTGACTAAATTTACGTAAAAGACTTTACTAAAAGTTAATTTACATAAAACGATGAAAATTAAAGCCCACGCAAATAACTGATTTTACAGCACACACACACACACACACACACACACACACACACACACACACACACATACACACACACACACATATATATATATATATATATATATATATATATATATAATATATAATATATATACATATGCATGTAATAATCTCTCTCTCTCTCTCTCTCTCTCTCTCTCTCTCTCTCTCTCTCTCTCTCTCTCTCTCTCTCTCTCTCTCTCTCTCTCTCTCTCTCTCTCTCTCTCTCTCTCTCTCTCTCTCTCTCTCTCTCTGTTATATTATTATGTGAGCCTCTGGGTAATAATCTTTTTATAATATAATCTAAAGCTTGATACAACATGTTTCAGTAAATTGTATAAACTTTAATTCCAATCAGCCATTATGCGATATTCAAATGACGTAAGAATATGTGACGCGGTGTCTTTTGAATAGAAATGGCGCCAAACATGAATGACGTCATTATGGATATCCATACATAAAAATAAACTAGTGCTTAAGGTTTTTTGTTTTCAAAACGCTGGACAGTTTTCAGTGTAAACTTGCTATTGAAATGTTTTTGTTTGACGATTATGAATGCATACGTCAATTATAGAGTGTCACCTTAGTTTGGTTGCTTACATGTCAATAAACGTAGTGCCGTGACCTCAATTAATTTACATCTAATTTGCAAAGTTATTATATTAACAAAATATGTGATCTGAAATACATCACATACTTTGACTGCACTGGAAATATAAGATATTATATCACACACACACACACACACACACACACACACACACACACACACACACACACACATATATATATATATATATATATATATATATATATATACATATATAATCTAAATATTATGATACAATAATTCTGTAAATAGTCTGTCAAATGGACCTAATATATTCACAAGACGTTGATAATTTTAATATACGAAAAACTAACTAACGGGATTCAAAATGAACAATTGTAAAGACCCACCGTAAAATACAAATAAAATAAATTCGCATATCTTTTGTTGTTCAGTATAAATACATTAAGAACACAGCAATAACGAAGTAATATTACATATATTATTTTGTAGATGAGAAAATAGTGGACGGAAAATAAGGAGGTTTTTCATTTGAAAGCAGAATCGCGCGCATTATTTGACTTGAAATATATGTAGTATGTGCGTTCCTTTTGAGGTAGCAATTGCTTACATAAGCTGTTTTGCTAATTATTCGAAACAATTAAATTAACTTTAAAAAAAAAATGTTTGTGGTTATAGGTAGCAATAATTCAAATTAAATAATTGTGAAATCACCTTTGTCGTGATTGTCTAATTTTCATGCAATTCCCGGACTTGTTCAGTCAACGGATTTAACAACACAACGAAAATATAATACATGTACACGTATGATACAAGTTTATGATACTGCCTTTTCGATCCACGACCTTTAGTACCCAACGAAATGTGTTTTGTTGTTGTTGTTTTTTTGTCAGTTTTTTTGTCTGTTTTTTGTTTTTTTGTTTGTTGGTTTTTTAGCAAAAATCACGAAAATATAAGCCCATGAAAATAAAGGATTTCATAGTATACCAAAATATTGACAACAGGCGAGATATAACGAATATATATATATATATATATATATATATATATATAGCTGGGTGAATAAAGTACTTTTCGGAACAAATGCAAATGTATATGATTGTTTTCAGACAATGTTCGTTGAACATTTAGTATATCAAATGCAGCGCGATCCTGCTTTGAAGCATCTTGAAAGAAGTGGTTTATGAAGCTGGGAGGGCGCGTGGATCTCCTTTCAAAATGTTGTCCAGCTCCCTGCCCATCTGACACATGGCGCACGGACCACAGCAGTTGGTCACCATGCAGTCATTGCAAATGCTTCCCTGGAAAACAAAAAAGAATTTTTGCATGCGAGGGAGTACTAAAAAAAAAGTAATTTATTGAACGAGTCAAATCGACTGTCTAAATGAGTTCCGTAACTCGAGTGTGATTATTTATTTATTACCCAGAAACTGTAATCTATAATGACCTACATAGCTGGTGACCCAGGATGTTTCGAAAGAGGGTGTAGTGTTTAAATGGGAAACCTACAGTATTTAGAGATGGGGGTGCAACATTTAAAAGTGGCACATACCGTGTTCAGAGTACACAAATAAGAATTACATACATTATTCTTAACACCAGACCGACTGGAATATTATAGGGTGAAGGAAGGAAGGAAATGTTTTATTTAACGACGCACTCAGCACATTTTATTTACGGTTATATGGCGTCAAAATTAAAGGGTGAAAATCACAAAATAAAACAACACAGAAACACATTGATCGGCTACTTTATGTCAAACATTTGGTAATTTTCACATATAGTCTTAGAGAAGAAACCCGCTACATTGTTCCATTAGTAGCAAGGGATCTTTTATATGCACCATTCCACAGTCAGGATAACACATACACATACCACGGCCTTTGATATACCAGTCGTGGTGCACTGGCTGGAACGAGCCGATAAACTGCAACACGTGGCGCTTTAAAGAGACATTCCTGAGTTTGTTGCACTTTTTAAGATGTTATCGACTAACAGAGACATTTTGACGACTGTAATTACATATCAAATATATTTTTCTGCATAAAATATTAGTGACTGTATATTAAACGTGTTGCTGATCGTTCTAATATTTGTACTAGGTTAAATTTGATCTTATTTCCTAAAATATAGTTTTTTCATACGTACGAAATTATTTGAAGACAAAATCCAGTTTGGGTTTCTTACAAATATTAAGACGACCAGAAACACATTGAATATACAGACACTGATATTCTAAACAAGAAAATATATTTAATAAGTAAGTTTAATCGTAGAAATATTTTTTTAGTCGGAAACATCTTACAATGCAGCAAACTCAGGGCCCCGTTTTACGAAGCGATCGTAGCGCTAAGATCACCTTTAGTGCATAGCAATAACCTTATGCGCTAAAGGTGATCTTAACACTAAGATCGCTTTGTGGAACAGGGCCTGCAGGAACATAAATATTACCATCTCTCATCCTTAAAACTGCTCGTTTCAAGCATAGCGGAAGGGCAATCTAATTAAAATTAGCTCCACTATTACATGTGGATCTAACAGCAGCCATTTGGAGCTCATGTCCACCAATCAAACCTTACTTGCAGAATCATGCCAGTGATTTAAAAATAATTTGAAAACATTCCGAATTATCCTGAGGGCATACGACATGTTTCGTGTGAATTACGAATGCCTTAAAACATGTTTTATTTTATAAAATAAATAATTTGTAATGTAAAACTGCAGACTGATTTTTTTTGTTTTTTTGTTATATAAATAAATAAATAATTTTTAATGTAAAATTGAAGTCTGATAACCCATCCCGTACGTATTGGTATGGTTCGCTGTACTGCGGCCACTAAAATAGACTAGCCCGATATTTTTAGAATTTGTATGCTCCCAAATAACTTTATAAAAGGCGAAGTGTGATTGGTCAATATTTAAATTATTATTTTCAGACGAAATGTTACCTGGACATTGGAGACTACGCAGTGTTGTTAGCAATCTGATTAAAATTAGTTCTACTGGTCTAAATAAGGCATTCGTAATTCACATGAAACATATCGTATACCCTCAGGATAATTCGGAATGTTTTCAAATTATTTTCAAATCACTGGCATAATTCGGCAAGTAAGTTTTGATTGGTGGACATGACCTCCAACTGGCTGCTGTTAGATCCACATGTAATAGTGGAGCTAATTTTAATTAGATTGAGCGGAAGAGTCGACTAACCTAGATCTGCTCAAAAATTGACATCGTATTTTAGTAGGACCGGCACTTTCTTTTCAGGCATAGTAGAAGCTGGTACGTTACACAAGCTCAAAATAAATCACAGGAAACAACATTTTACGACAACAAACACTGTCACATTTATCACCAATGGCAGTACAGTTCAAGAGAATAGAATAGAATATAATATAATAGATGTTTAACGACACCCCAGCACGAAAAATACATCGGCTATTGGGTGTCAAACTATGGTAAATGCAAACATATAAACGAAATTCAAGTGAGGGGTGCGCATACAGCATCCAAATAAGGGATTCGCGTCTCCAACGTTAAATTAAAGCTGCCCATCTCAAAAATATTTTGTTTATTATTCAAGCATTTAAAATAGATTATCCAGTTCTGTTTCGTACATATAAAGCGCCATACTTCGCTTTGGGCTTTCAATGCTACTTATTTTCTACAAAAAAGTTTGTTTGTTTTGTTTAACGACACCACTAAAGCACATTGATTAATTAATCGCCGGCCATTGGATGTGAAACATTAGGTAATTCTGACACGTAGTCATCAGAGGAAACCTACTGCATTTTTCCTAATGCAGCAAGGAATCTTTTATATGCACATTCCCACAGACAGGAACGCACATACCACGACCTTTGACGATTTGTGGTGCACTAGTTGGAACGAAAAAAAAACCTAATTAGTGGAATGGATCCACCGAGGTGGTTCGATCCTGTGACGCAAGCACCTCAAGCCAGGATTCAACCGACTGAGCTAAATCCCGCCCCATATCTACTACAAATGCTATCTGTTACAAGATTACACGTAAGACGCAAAAAAACAACAACCCAAAAACATTAAAAAAAAAATAAAAATAAAAAAAACCAACAACAAAAAAACAAACAAAACAACTACAGACGAAGTTACCTCAAGAGAGTGGACACCTCTAATATGCGACCTGAAAATGGTCGTCCATGCAGGAATACAGCATGGTCCTACTGCAGACTCCCCTTGTTTACTGGACAATATACATGCGTAGTACAGAGGGCAGAACAACGCGAACATACCTGAAATAAAAAAATCCCAAATCATCACACTTGCATCATATATTTATACCCATAAGCATACAACGGGTTTCCATTCTTGTAACGGGGAGGGGGGGGGGGGGGGGGGGGGGGGCAGGCTGATGTTTGCTCGAATTAAACGAAAATGCCCGAATCTGTGATACAACATTTATTCATATTAGCATTACTGCCTTACGGTTGCAAATGAATCACTACGCATTTTTTTACATGAACTATAACTAATATTGTGAGTAGAATGATGGAAATACATGGCGAAAAGGTTTCAGGCAAACTCATCTCATCTCATCTCTATTTTTATTTTAAAAAATTACCGTATTTAAAGATTTGCTCCAACCCTGAGGATGGGGAACTACCCCCTCCCCTCCCCCCTCCCCCGCCTTGCCCCGCTATCTCGTACGCAGATGTTTACACTTTAGAAAACAGGATACTGTTATTTTGGTACGAATATGAACTCTTCAGAAGTGTGTAAGCATTTACATAAAATTTGATGTGGTCTTATCGAAATACATCGAAATATATCATCAAGCAAGGAGTCTTTTATATTAAAGTATGAATTAATATTTTATATATGGAACACTTATATTAAAAACTCGTTTGTTATCTGTCATGATTTTAAAATAAGATAATTGTGGAGCTATAAAATTACATGTTGTGCCAGTCTAGGGGTGAAAACAGAAACATTCGGCGCACCTCGGATGAATTCTAGCTGTACTATACATTGGACGTGTTCAGTAGGGCGAGCGCTCGCGAACAATTTGACTGGTATCATCCTAGGATATTCAAATAACGTTACACACACACACACACACACACACACACACACACACACACACACACACACACACACACAAAACCCAGTTTAATGAACGCTTTGTCGTCTAAACATGCCTCTGCTTCCGTATACAAAGAAAGAAAAAAGTAATATTGATGACGACACTTCAGTATAATTTAAACTACGGCTAATTGGAGCTTGTCAAATAGCGAGTGACCTGCCACTGAGCTACTTCCATTCCGTGACCGTGACACTAGTATTTACGTGCCTATATCCACGAAGGTTCAGGCACGCCCACCTCGGATTTAATCTCTGACTTCGCCAGTGACTAACTCCGGGGCAGGGGGGGGGGGGGGGGGGGGGGGGGATTGAGTTTGAATGTGCAGAATTTGGAAAATAGCCAGTTAGTAACGTCCAGCGAAAGCGCGGACCAAATAGCAGACACCAAGTGAGGCCGTGCTGTGATTGGCTGAATTTCGATTCCTTGGCGAGACCTGTTTTCTGCCTAAGATAAAATGAGAATACCTGCATCCTGCCATGTCCGGACTTTAAAATTACACCCAAAAGTAGTTTTGACTGCTCGGCCTGAAAGTTTTTAAGGTGATTTGAGCAATTGAACGGGCGCGAAAGTAAAGTGCGTTGGACTACTTATATAAAAAATAAACATAAGAATTTAGAACCACGATCGCAAATTTTTAAAGTCCAACTAAGCCCAAAAAAAAAAGGAGGTTACCTGTCCTAGATAAGGTTGACTAGGGGGAGGAGAGCCACACCCTCGTATCCAAGTTGGGGATCAGCTGGTGGATGTCTGGCTTCGCTAGCAGCCTGGTGATAAGAGGATACTGCTCGCTGAACACCTTCTTCATCAGTCGATGGATCGAAATGTTGTCCATTTCTGCGAACAGTAGAGCCTGGCTGTAGCGGTTGTCCAGACGGTATGTTGCACACACAGCTTTTTTCCCGTCCTTGAACGTCACTGGGTGTAGCTCGTATTCCCCCCGTCCGTCGGGCATGTCCTCAAAGTTCCTGCAACGCGGGACCGTGGGAAGCTTTCTGGTGTCTGTGATGTTCCCGGTAAAGCAGTTAAGGTAGCGCCGATTCAGCTTCCCGTGCAGAGTCCAGGGGTCCATGGTGTCTCCGGACTCTGCACCTTCGGGTGGTGGCTGTGGTTGTTTCGGCGGTGTCCTGGTGGTAGTAACCGCAATCGGCGCTTCCGCTTTCCGCTTTCCAACGGCGGCTTGACGGCCCTGCATCACAGACGCTGTCGCCGGTAAAGTTGGCGACGTGCGACTGGACGCAAGAGAGGCCCAAGATGAAGGGGGCCGCCGGGTTGGAGTTGTGCATATGTCTGTACAGGTCTCCTCCACTGGGGCCGTCTGTGAAGTAGGGCTGGTCGGGACCACGGTCTCTTCCTTCCTCTTCACGGGCGAAACCGCAGGGCGCGGCGACGCAGAAGGAGCCGCTGCCGGTAGTTGAGCTACCGGGTTTGGCCCCCCCTGAACCGCTCCCTGCGGGTTTCTCCTCTTCCTCCGTCTCGTTCTTCTCTTCTTCTGTGTTTGCGCGTCGCCGTACACCAAAGTCACGGTTGCCCGTGACCCGGTGTACGCGACGCGGTACTCTAGAAGCACACCATAACTAGTAATCAGTGCCCCCAGGGGGGGGGGGGGGGGGGCAACTGAAGAGAGCACGAACATAGGTCCTGCTTCATCATACTACTGTATTGGAGTGTACTTCCATTCCACAAAATAAGAATATATATAAGGGATGACACGTAGCGAGGTGGGGGAGGGGGGGGGGGGGGGACCACGTGGGGCATGCCCCCACAATCAGACTTTTTTTTTTTTAAATTACTATATTAATTTTTATAAAATCATATATACATACATAGTGTGGGTTGCCCCCACAATAGTGGGTTGCTCCCCCCCCCCCCCCCCCATCTAAAATCCTGACTACGCCAGTGGATGACACCAATAGTAACCAGAAAGAGTCGCTGTAACCAAAATCCTCATCTTTATTATCAGGAAATTATCCGTGATACTGATAAATCCAATCTCATATTTCTGTCATTCAGTTTCACATGACATCGTCGTACTTTATACCGACACTAGATGAAACCCATACTACAAGGGGTGTAGTGACCTTACACTGGGCTCCCCGCCCCCCCCCCCCCCCCCCCCCCCCCCCCCCCCACCCCACCCCCACCCCCATTGTTTTTAGGCAGACCTCATTATACAGAGGCGACATCCATTGTGATTGTATTTATTAAAGCTGCAATGTCTGGTTTCAATCGTATATAATCAAGTTCTAAGTTCAAATACAAGCATAACTGCACTTTTAATTCACTTGCGAGTTGTCGTCATTAACGCATATCGTCAAATCAATTCTCATCATTTTGTAATACCGAGCGGATTCTAGCAGCCACTTCCTAGCAGCCAATTACGCTAGCAGCCAATTTCAGCAGACACGCATGGCGACGTTCTAAACACCGGACTCATACGCCTTTTATAATGTGTGTTGTGGTGTGGGCTATACGAAACTAGTTGAACATCCTACATTACTGTAGTACGTCTGATTTTTAAAGTGATACTTCAGATATTATAAAAGTGCTTAATAAAACGGTTAAGTTGTATTTATACGGTTATTACTAACAATAAGACTGTGAAAATGAGTCTTGGTTGTTATTTTGTTTTTGTGTTGTTATTATATAAAGATACTCTTTAAAACTCTAAAATTCTTAAGTTGTAGTGAATAATAAAAATTAGCATAACAGTTTGTTTAAAAGTGTGTGAAATACAGGTAACAATCGAAAGGCGTATGAGTCCGGTGTTTAGAACGTCGCCAAGAGGGTCTGCTGAAATTGGCTGCTAGCGTAATTGACTGCTAGGAATTGGCTGCTAGAATCCGCTCGGTTTTTGTAATGCAACAATAGCCGAACCGTACTATTTTTGCCCCAGAGGGAGCCCGGCAAAAGTGTCCCACTTTCAAAATAGTGGGTTTATTTTTAACTTAGAAAAGCCAGCGTAGTGAAACCAATTCGGAGTGCGGCGTCTTATATGCACCAAACGTAATGGGATTTTCTGTTCTAAATGCTTAAATAATAAAAAATATTCCAGACAATGCACGTTTAAACTATATCTTTGTACGCAGTATTTAGCACGATGTCTATGCGGTAGAGGGTTGGACCTGAATGCGGCATCGGGTAAGTACTAAGGGGCCGTTGGCAGTGCAGATCAAACGGTCAGAACGGTCAGAAACTGGTAAAAAGGCATTGACTATTAGATTATAGATTTCAGTGACTGCAATGTGGTCTACAGTTTCTTTCTCTCCGTACGTATAAAGATAGACCTACTGTCTCCGACGTTTTCGAAACAGCCGAATAGACCTGTACTCCACTCTCGAAGTGGATGAGGCTGCATCGGGTTCATGCGCATGGGCTGGTTTATTATTACCGTCGTGTGTTGTTGTTGTGTCTGAAAAAGAAATACGAAAACGAAATGCACAAACACACATTTTCAAGTTTTAAAGGGACATTCCCGAGTTTGCTGCAATTTTTAAGATGTTATCGACTAACAAAAACTTTTTAACGATTGTAATTACATATTAAATATATATTCTGCATAAAATATTAATGGCTGTATATTAAACGTGTTTCTGATCATTCTAATATTTGTGCTAGGTTAAATTTCATTTTATTTCCTAAAATTTATTTTTCCGTACGTACGAAATTATTTGTAGACAAAATCCAGTTTGGGCTTCTTACAAATATTAAGACGACCAGAAACACATTGAATATAGAGACACTGATATTCTAAACAAGAAAATATATTTAATATGTAATTTTAATCGTAAAAATATTTTATTAGTCGGAAACATCTTACAATGCAGCAAACTCAGGAATGTCCCTTTAATCCTGAGCGAGCTTTCATTCTAAAAAAAAGGAGTAATTAGTACAAGGAAACCTGCTCTATCAGCCACTTGCTTTTAACAAACCACACCCTGCGCGTGCTGTAACCTCACCGTGGTGCAGGGGTGTAACATTCTCTTTGAGAATGGCCAATACAGCACAAATTGAAATTTAGAGTAAAATTCAGTATCTATCTGTGATATTTGTATTTTTGCACAGTTCTTTACACTGTTTTTATTTGGGTGTTGAATTTTTGTATTGATGTTGATCATAGCTTTATTTGTTTGCATTACCATAGTTTGTCACCCAGTAGCCGATGTATTTTTCGTGCTGGGGTGTCGTTAAACATTCATTCATTCGTTCATTCATTCATTTAACAAACCACTTGTGTTAAGAAGCCAAATTTGTATTCTCCCAAATCATTTAATATAGTATGAACTGATCTGTATTAAACAGCCGCCTGTCTTAAAAGGCCATTTTTAATATTTCTTTTGGTGGCTGGTTAACACAGAATTGGGGCGGGACGTAGCCCAGTGGTAAAGGGTTCGCTTGATGCACGGTCGGTTTGGGATCGATCTCCGTCAGTGGGCCCATTGGGCTATTTCTCGCTCCAGCCAGTGCACCACGACTCGTATATCAAAGGCCGTGGTATGTGTTATCCTGTCTGTGGGATGGTGCATATAAAAGATTATTTGCTGCTAATCGAAAAGAGTAGCCCATGAAGTGGCAACAGCGGGGTTCCTCTCTATATATCTGTGTGGTCCTTAACCATATGTCCGACGCCATATAACCGTAATTAAAATGTGTTGAGTGCGTCGTTAAATAAAACATTTCCTTCCTTCCTTCCTATTTATGAATTGTAGTTTTACATGTCCTAAAAGTTTGTTGTAGCTTAAAAGCCAATGACAGACAAGGATCGTTGATGATTAACTAAAGACGTACAGATAAAGTTCGTTTTGTTCAATGACACCACTAGAGCACATTTACTTATTTATTATCGGCTATTGGATGTCAAACATTTGGTGATTTTGACCTATACACTATTATAAAGCAAATATAAAGCAAAACATCTCAAAAATGGAATAGATCATGGAACACATAACATATAAAAAATTTTAAAAAAAAATCACTCACTGGCTGGGACGGCTGTATCAGTTCCTCCGGCTGTATCAGTTCCTCCGGCTGTACTTGTGCCATTTTATTTCCTTTTAATTCTGTAAAGAAAATCAACAGCAAGGTATTAATCTGAACGTCAAAACCAACATCGGGATCAAAACCATATCTCCGAACAAGGCAGAATTAAAATGGCATTTAAAATGTCGTGATTGTTTCTGAGAGAGAGAGAGAGAGAGAGAGAGAGAGAGAGAGAGAGAGAGAGAGAGAGAGAGAGAGAGAGAGAGAGAGAGAGAGAGAGAGAGAGAGAGAGAGAGAGAGAGAGAGAGAGAGAGAGAGAGAGAGAGAGAGAGAGAGAGAGAGCGAGAGAGAGAGCGAGAGAGAGAGAACAAGAGAGAGACAGAGAGAAACACAGATAGAGAGCGAGAGAGAAAGGAGAGAGAGACACACAGAGAGACACACAGAGAGCGAAATAAAGAAAGGCAGACAGACAAAGACACACATAGGTTTTTTGTAAAAAACAAAATACTACATTGATATCCGTTAGATACCATTTATCTTACAACTCGTAAAATAAATATCTAACGATCACTGCTGTAGTATTTTTATACATATATTGAGCAAACTGAATTCGTTTTAATTACCGCAAATAAAGCAAATTTATTTTAAAGCCACTGATCCAAATTATTAGTGTGAAATATGTTTGACTTTAACAGCTTTTTAAAAAAAAAAATGTCTTTCGACGTAAGTTTTACAACTTTTTGTTTACATTATCAATTCTGATAAAGTCTAGCGTTTCTGGTCGTCATTGTGTTTAACTCACAATTCATTATAAGCGAAGTAATAACTATCAACTGTGTAATACTGTCACGTGGAAGTTGGTCAGCTCGATGGTTGTATTGTAATTTCTGCCACTCCCAACTTAGACAGGTGCGCTCAGATCAACAACCAATCGGTCGTAGGAGCTGTATATACGACGAGAATCTAGTTGCAAGAGATCGACGAGTTGGTCAACTCCGTCGTGACAGTTGGTAGCTTGAGCCTAGCATAATAAAGGTAACGTACATTCGAAAACTAGGGTCAGTGGCTTTAATTTTATTCTGAGGTAGATGTCAAAAATAATATTAAAATCCAACTATTTAATTTTCTATTCAATTTACGTAAACGGACGATGTCTCTTGCAAAAATTAAATTTCACACTGCTCGGAATTTTTATTATTTTTTAAAAGAAGAAGAAGAAAAAAAAGAAGAAGTAAAAATGTGCTTTAATGTAATGCAAAACGGTGAGAATTTGTTCAAATCAACATGTATGTCTTACCGGTTACGCCTCTTGAGAAAGCAATGAAAGCTACAACAGATTGTTTTTGGTAAATCGATGACTTGTTTTGTTCGTCGCTAGAAAACAAATATATACAAACTAGTACTTTGATATACAGTCTGTTTTCGCGACGCAATTATAAAGAGTTTATTCAGTACACAACAAAATACTGTTGTCATGAAAATATTGCACTGCCTAATTATTTGAGCAACGGCCATACATAAAAGAGGTAAGTAAAACGGAAACTATTATTTGTTTAAAGGGACATTCCTGAGTTTGCTACATTGTAAGATGTTTCCGACTAATAAAATATTTCTACAATTAAACTTACATATTAAATATATTTTCTTGTTTAGAATATCAGTGTCTGTATATTCAATGTGTTTCAGGTCGTCTTAATATTTGTAAGAAGCCCAAACTAGATTTTGTCTTCAAATAATTTCGTACGTAAGAAAAAAAGATATTTTAGGAAATAATATGAAATTTATCCTAGTACAAATATTACAACGATCAGAAATACTTTTAATATACAGCCACTAATATTTTATGCAGAAAAATATATTTGATATGTAATTACATTCGTTAAAAAGTCTCTGTTAGTCGATAACATCTTAAAAAGTGCAGCAAACTCAGGAATATCCCTTTAAAGCTGCACACCCTAGTTCCAGCCAGCGAAAATAAATTATAATTTGGTTAATCTACAAACCTGTAACACACTTAGATCACGTTTTTATCAAATGGAGTGAAAAAGCAGGTTTCATATCGATAAATACCATGGGAATCCCCATGTCCCAATTGCTTGAAATAATTTTGAAAGTTTGTATTCTGATGTCACCGGTAGATGTCGCTCGAAGCACAACAATGCCTACGTCACGACAAATTTCACAGACTTGGGGTGCGTTCTTTTCACCTCTCCTGGACATGTTCCAACTGTTCTGTCCTGGTTGTATCCCCTCTCCAGATATCGTAGGACTTAGCAAAATTGTAACGTTTTGTATTGAGATACTTACTTGTCTGAACTTTATTGTTACTGAAAATGTTCACGAACTGTGAAGAAAAATCTCACAAATGAACAACAACAAATCGGATGTTGATTGCGCGAACCGTGCACGAGAAAACAAACCGAACCAAAATGATAACGGTCACGTGGTATACCAACGTCTGTGACATTGAAATGGAAATATCCCGTCTAAAAATAGATTAGACCTTGTCTGCTCAACGGTTTTTTCTCAAACGTGCGTCCGTTTTTCAGAAATACGAAAAATGCATTTTGTGGTATTACAAACACCAGAATTACCAAAAAACACTTCAGGTGAATGGAAATGTATATTCTAAATAATAAACGGTAAGTAAAGTGCAATTTTATTTGTGAAAAAAATGGGTTTAATAGCGAAAAACAACGCCGTAATGGTTAACAACTAGCCGTAACTAGGGTGTGTCCCTTTAACAACACCTCAGCACGTTTTAAACTATGGCTGTTTGATGTCTAACATATGGTTATGATCAAACTTGGTTTGAAGAATGGGATCCAGAAAGGAACTCCACCTTCATCTTCTGTCCCGGGTCAGATCACTGGCTACCCGGGATGGAAATGCCTGAAACATCAGTGGTACAGGGGCATGTAATGATACTCTTTAGTTCCACCGTCGTCACATCTTTTAAATTGAAGGTCTATGCACTATAATAGAACAGGGTCCAATTCCACTTTCATTTAATTTCAGCTTATTTTCGTGCTCATATCCAATTAAGGTTCAAGCACGCTGTCCTAGGCACACACTTCCAGCTATCCAGGACAGTGGGTTAGTTGTTAGTTGGTTAGTGGTTAGTGAGAGAAAAGACAGTGTAGTGGCCTTACACCTACCCATTGAGCCCTTATGGACTTCGAAACCTGTACCTACTAGCCTGTAGTCCGGTGGCTTAACCACTGCGCCACTGAGGCCGGTCATGCCGCGGCGCTATGCAATAGTCTTGTCTCTGGCATTACCTCTCTTCATCATTTAGTAGGTATGCACTTAAGGTGATCGTAGCGCTGAAATCGCTTCGTGGAACGAGGCCCAGGACATGACATCACATACCAAATCCTTCTTTGCTATATCAATTGTGGGGCTACGCAGAATAGAACAAAGTCCGTGTTTTACGTTAACCTGAATTAGGAACCGGCCAAATTGTTCGCGAACGTTAGACTTGCTCAATTTAGATGAACGCAGGCCTAACTAAGAAGGCAAAACACCCACTCCGTTCATATCGGCCAGACAAACCGAGTGTAGGACAGACGTCCGTTTTGAACTGTGAAGCGGTCAGGTTCTTCGCGGACAGTTAAAGTTTATTTTATCTACGACACCACTAGAGCACATTGATTTATCTTTCATCGGCTATTGGACATAAGCGTTAGAGACAAGGGGCAGTGGGTCAACTGATTCCCTTGTGCTTGAGAAAAACCTCAAATTTGGGCAAAATTGATACAAATATTCGGCCAGAATGTGCTAACCTAAGACCTTTTTACAATGAATCTCCATCATCCTACCCTCAAAATTAGTTGTAAAAATGCAACCTTATATAGCTGTATGGCAGTAATGATAATATGAATAAATGTCGTCCACATATGGGCATTTTCCTTTAATTCAGGCAAAAGCCAGCCTGCCCTCCTACAATAATGAGAGCCAGTACGCCTATGCTACTGGATGTCAAACATTTGGTATTTTCGACATACATGTATATGCTTGGAGCGGAAGCCCGATACATTTTTCCATAAGTAGCAAGGGATATTTTGTATGCATCATTCCACGGACAGGATAGCACATACCACGGCCTATTGATATACTAGTCGTTGTTAGCTGACACAAGCATTGTCATGTGCTTTGTCTATACGTGGACAGTCATATCACTGGACGTTACTAATCTTAGGACAGATTTCACAAAACATTGCAGAGGCGGATCTAGGGGGTCCCCACGGGCCTAGGACCCCCCCCCCCCCCAAATTGTCTGAGTTATAATTTCATTATATATTAATTTTTAAAATAATTTTACAATCCCTCTCCAAACCTCCCTTGGCATTGCGCCTCATGTCATTGGGGTCCCCCTAAATGTATTTTCTGGATCCGCCACTGCATTGTAAGCCTTGTTTTGTAAGTAAACGTAAAACCTACGACTAAACAACATTTGTTATTACTATTAAAAGTACAACAAATATAGATAGTTGGAAACACACATCTTTCATTCTCTTATGTCCTGAAAATGCCCCATCGTCCGTTAGGGTGTAATTTTCTCTACCGGCCTCGGTGGCGTCGTGGCAGGCCATTGGTCTATAGGCTGGTAGGTACTGGGTTCGGATCCCAGTCGAGGCATGGGATTTTTAATCGAGATACCGACTCCAAACCCTGAGTGAGTGCTCCGCAAGGCTCAATGGGTAGGTGTAAACCACTTGCACCGACCAGTGATCCATAACTGGTTCAACAAAGGCCATGGTTTGTGCTATCCTGCCTGTGGGAAGCGCAAATAAAAGATCCCTTGCTGCCTGTCGTAAAAAGAGTAGCCTATGTGGCGACAGCGGGTTTCCTCTAAAAACAGTGTCAGAATGACCATATGTTTGACGTCCAATAGCCGATGATAAGATAAAAAATCAATGTGCTCTAGCGGCGTCGTTAAATAAAACAAACTTTACTTTAATTTTCTCTGTAAGATAGATGCCAAACACATGTAAACGCATGCCTAGTATGACTGCTAGTCGCAGACGCAAAGGGATCGAATTTACAAAGCCTATTTATGTCTTACATGCATGTCACTACATACATTTAAAATGTTTAAGATAAAGTGCATGAGATAGTTATGCACATAAGGTGATCTTAGGCCTAAGATCGCTTCGTCGAATGAGGTCTGGAGACAGTTGGCAAACGTTGGCGTAGCTCGCTGTTACTGAACGCATGGACAATGGGTAAATCTAAGTCGGTGGATCATAAAACCCATCGAACTTTGGCCAAGCTCTCCATTGCCTCACGACTGGTATGATACGTGCATATAAAAGATCCATTGCTGCCAAATGGTAAAGCGCTCGCCTGTTGCTCTCTCTCTCTCTCTCTCTCTCTCTCTCTCTCTCTCTCTCTCTCTCTCTCTCTCTCTCTCTCTCTCTCTCTCCTCTCCTCTCTCTCTGTCTCTCTCTCTCTCTCTCTCTCTCTCTCTCTCTCTCTCTCTCTCTCTCTCTCTATGTCTTCTCTCTCTCTCTCTCTCTCTCTCTCTCTCTCTCTCTCTCTCTCTCTCTCTCTCTCTCTCTCTCTCTCTCTCTCTCTCTCTCTCTCTCTCTCTCTCTCTCTCTCTCTCTCTTTCTCTATGCCTGTCTGTCTTTCTTTCTTTCTTTCTTTCTTTCTTTATCTCTCTCTGACTATCCGTAGGAGGGCCCAGTGGGCTATTTCTCGTTCCAACCAATGTACCAGGAACTCTTATCATTATATATGTCAAACTTGGTGGTCAAACTTGATAGCAAATTGTCATACGGGACGGGACGTAGGCTAGTGGTAAAGCATTCGCCTGATGCTCGGTCGGTCTGGAATCGATCTCCATATGTGGACCCACTGGGCTATTTCTCATTCCAGCCAGTGCACCACGACTGATATATCAAAAGCCGTGGCATGTGCTATCCTGTCTGTGGGATGGTGCATATAAAATATTCCTTGCTACTAATGACAAAAATGTAGCGGGTTTTCTCTCTAAAATTATATTTCAAAATTATCAAATGTTTGACATCCAATAGCCGATAAATGAATGTGCTCTAGTGGTGTTGTTAAACAAACCAAACTTCAACCTCCTCGGGACAGAACGAGGGTGGGTTCGGACAACATGTGACATTACTTTAACAGGTAATTTAGTATTGAAAAAAGAAAGAAATGTTTTATTTAACGACGTGCTCAGCACATTTTATTTACGGTTATATGGCATCAGACATATGGTTAAGGACCACACAGATATTGAGAGAGAAACCCGCTGTCGCCACTTCATGGGCTACTCTTTCCGATTAGCAGCAAAGGATCTTTTATATGCACCATCCCACAGACAGGGTAATACATACCACGGCCTTTGATATACCAGTCGTGGTGCACTGGCTGGAACCGGAAATAGCCCAATGGGCCCACCGACGGGGATCGATCCCAGACCGACGGGGATGTTTGTTCGCATCGTATGAGAAAATGTGCTTTACTTCATGTAGTCAGACCTAGGAAGAAAAACGTTCGCGTAGATTGATTTAAACCGAATGACCACTTGAACCAATCAAATAATTTACGAACGTTAGCGTTGCTACATTTTTCCATTAGTAGCAAGGGATCTTTTATATACAACTTCCCACAGACAGGATAGCACATACCACGGCCTTTGATATACATTGTACCACGTCCAGTCGTGGTGAATTGGCTGGAACGTAAAATAGCCCAATGGTCCCACCGACGGGGATCGGTCCCAAATCGACCGCGCATCAAGCAAGCGCTTTACCACTGGGCTACGTCTCGCCCCTGGGGACCACAGGGAGACTGACACCAGCATACATTTAAATCAGCTTTATATTGTTCTAACCGTGCCCCATTTCTAAAATTAATCTAACATTCTCAGATAAATATATTACGCCTTGAAGCATCGATCACACTCCCAGTGTCCCTCCCCCCCCCCCCCCCCAATCTCCTTTTCGTCCCAGTCTGTTGTTTTCAGACGGTGTCGTACACTTAACAAGAAAACAAAGACTCAACGGTAATTTTATGGCTATAACGCTGCTTCTGAATGTCAAAAGACATACATCGTAAACACATGTATCAAAAATACTTTGAATATTACACATTTTGTGTGCACATAACACAATATTTTTGTCTGATTTTAGTCAATTTTAACACTTTCCAAACATCAGATATACGGGAAGTGTTTGAATATTACACATTTTGTACACATAACACTATATCTGTGTCTGATTTTAGTCAGTTTTAACACTATCCAAATATCCCAAACATCAGATATACAGGAAGTGTTTGAGTATTACACATTTTGTGTACACATAACACTATATTTTTGTCTGATTTTAGTCAATTTTAACACTTTCCAAACATCCCTAACATAAGATATTCGGAAAGTGTTTGAATATTACACATTTTGTACACATAACACTATATTTTTGTCTGC
Organism: Gigantopelta aegis; assembly: GCF_016097555.1. Lineage (NCBI taxonomy): Eukaryota > Metazoa > Mollusca > Gastropoda > Neomphalida > Peltospiridae > Gigantopelta > Gigantopelta aegis. The sequence continues at coordinate 55,186,617 of NC_054702.1, forward strand.
TTTTTATCAATTTTAACATTTTCCAAACATCAGATATATGGGAAGCGTCTTTGACCCCAGGTCAACACAATATATATATATGATCCTATTTTTTAGTAAGACCCAGGAAGAACAATGGAAGCTGGTACTTTGATACTAGTTCAAAAAAATTACATAAATTTATTGGCCAGATAAAATAACATCGTATGACACGTCATGTCATATGTCTTACCAAAGGCGGCGTGGTCTTATTTAATACAACATTCAAAGTTAGGTGCACTTTGACCTTTGACCGTGTGAGATACAATTTGGTATATAGCTACCTCCGGAATATAACAAAGGCAAAACATAGTAATTTTAGTGCAAAGCAAGAGAGAAATGTATATATTATTTTGAAGTGGACGGACAATTAGAAATGTTTGTCATTCTGTCTCCAGAAAGAAGTTCCCCTGCGTGTGCTGTAACCTCACCGTGGTGCAGGGGTGTAACATTCTCTTTGAGAATGGCCAATACAGCACAAATTGAAGTTTAGAGTAAAATTCGGTGTCCGTAAAATTCTGTGATATTTGTATTTGTATTTTTGCACAGTTCTTTACACTGTTTTTGTTTAAACCTTGAATTTTTATATTGATGTTGATCATCACTTTATTTATGTGCATTACCATAGTTTGACACCCAATAGCCGATGTATTTTTCGTGCTGGGGTGTCGTTAAACATTCATTCATTCATTCATTCATTCATTCATTCATTCCAGAAAGAAGTTGTTTATGAAGCTGGGAAGGTGCGTGGATCTCCTTTCAAAATGTTGTCCAGCTCCCTGCCCATTTGACACATGGCGCACGGACCACAGCAGTTGGTCACCATGCAATCTTTGCAAATACTTCCCTGGAAAAGAAAAATGAAACAGGGTAATATGCTGCAATGTCACTGTTGGCAAATGCTTCATAGTAGTAATGCTTCCCTGAAAAGTAAAATTATAATACATTTATTCCAAATATGAGTAATTTCAGCACTGCACTAATACAAGAAAGAATTAAAGGGAAAAAAAGAAACAAAGAACGAATCAAACCAATAAAAATGTAAGGGAGAAGAAAATATTTGTTTAGTTTAACGACACCACTAGAGCACGTTGATTTATTAATCATCGGCTACTGGTTGTCAAACATATGGTCAATTTTACAGTCATAGAGAGGAAACCCGCTACATTTTTCCATTAGTAGCAAGGAATCTTTTATATGCACCATCTCACAGACAGGACGCCACATACCACGGCTTTTGATATACCAGTCGTGGTGCACTGGCTGGAACGAGAAATAGTCGAAGATGAAGATGAAGAAGAAGAAGAAGAAGAGAAGAAGAAGAAGAAGAAGAAGAAGAAGAAGAAGAAGAAGAAGAAGAAGAAGAAAAAAAAGTTATTATAATACCAGTATTACACGAATGCGTATTTTACTTTTAAAACATCAAAGAAAGTACATAAAAATAAATTACCCGTATAGAGTGAACACCTCTAATATGCGACCTGAAGACTGTGGTCCAGGCAGGAACACAACAAGGTCCCCAGCAAGAGTCCCCTTGTTTACCGGACAACATACAGGTGTAATACGTAGGACAACACAACGCGAAGAGACCTGAATTAGAAAAAAACCAGCAAGTGATCTTTCTAATATATTTCTAATACATATAATATGTATTTATTTATCCTATAGACGGGTTTTTTCGATTGTCGCCCAGCAGTTTATGACGTTGTCGATAGATGGCGTAACCGTACGGCCGCCATTAAGGGAGTGAAATTCACGCAACAATAACATGTGACGGTATTGCAGCTGGGTGTAATTTCAGGTTTTATGACTTTTTTGGAACGTTTTGCAAAACCAGTCTCTTGGATAACTCAACCTCATTTAAAGATTGTATATTCATATCAATATCGGTGGAAATCTGTGAATGATTAAAAAAATATATAATAAAGCACCTATACACGCCAATACAAAAGCATAGGGAATAAATTAAACACACACAAGTGTAAATAATTTTGACGGTTATTAAGTGAAACTTTACTGAATGCATCCTAAAATATAGAAAAGTATTTCAATTATGTACGTTTGTAGAAAACGTGGTGTACCATTTTGAAAAAAGATAAGACTGACCTTAGATCTAGAGTAGATGTCAACGTTTAGCTGTTACTATTATTAGCTCTGGGATATTCCAGATGTGATCACATGGGCTTGAAGTGGGGCGCAGTTAACACTGCCAAATATTTATCTCTTATTTATTTTTATTTTTATTTATATATAATATATATATATATATATATATATATATATATATATATATATATATATATATATATACATACATACATACGAGTTATTATGGTGTTAAATGTGTGCGATAACATGATAAATAATTTACTGACGTAACACACATGCATGCCACACCGAAAATCGCACCCCACCCATTTAGTCGAATTTTTTTAATAATTATTATTTATTATTATTATTATTATTATTATATTTTTTTTTATTATTAATTAATTAATAAATAATAATAAATAAAATAAAAAATTAATTAATTAATTTATTTATTTGTTATTATTTTATAATTATAATATATATTTTCTATATACTAGTTAATTACAAAACGAACCCCTTTGACTGGTGATGACCACGGCAAGTACAAACAAAACAGGAGCGTAGGCTGGTGGTGGTGGTGGTGGTGGTGGTGGTGGTGTGTGTGTGTGTGGGGGGGGTGTTATGTTATACCCTCGTCCGCTGAGACTAAAATATTGTTTTAATGTTCAATACATTGGGCTATACAAGTGTCCAGGGAAATTATATTTGCTTGCATAAGTTTAAATTATTCGTTATGCTTTTATATCCGCGTGTATGGGCTATATACATGCTTTATTATTTACGTTTTTAATGATAAATACACTTCCACCAACTTTGATGTGAATCTACCATCTTTAAATGAAGTTGTATTATTCGACATACTGGTTTTGCTTTCACAAAATGTACTGAAATGGTAATAAGTACTGAAAATGCACCCAGATGCAATGTCTTCACATGTTATTATTGTGCGAATTTCACTCCCTTAATGGCGGACCGATCACGTGATTATAAACATGGCCGCGCACAGTACTTTGACGTCACTGGCCAATAAACCCGTCTATAACTTACCCATGATATCCATCTCATAAACCCATGTGATAATTTTAGTGTATTAACCCGGTTAATAATGGTATACAAATGTGCAAGGTATCTAGGTAATGTGTTGCTGTCGATGGGTCATTTGCTTACAAGCCAACGAGACCTGTGTACCCGTGCGACACGTTTTCAAAGATTTAGTCAAAATGCGTGCTGTCAAACTAATTTGTGCTAATCGTGATGACGTCATATTACCGATGGCGGCGACTTTAGTACTGTGATTTACTGAAAATTGAATTAAAATGTTATTTTAGAAGTGTTATAAAATAAATAGAATTCGCTACAAATATCGATTAACATAGACTCAGTCGATATTTTCCATATTAAAAAATACTTGTGACGAATCCTATATCTATCTATCTATCTATCTATCTATCTATCTATACATGTTGTATTAAGTTTGAGATTATATGATAACGAGATTATTACCCTCGTGTGTTTTGGTATTGTCAATATCATAGATTAGGAATAAGATATATGAAATCAGTTTTATAAGAATAGTTGTTAACGGTAGACCTCTATTTGTTTAATAATGCATATAGCTCTAAAATCACTATATTCTTTACACGCAAATAGTATATGTTGATGATCTTCAATAAGTTAATGACGTGGTATGTGCTATCCTGCCTATGGGCTGGTGCATATAAACGACCTCTTGCCACTAACGGGAAAAAGTAACGGGTTTCCTTTTAAAGACTAAATTTGTCAAAATTACCAAATGTTTGATATCCATTAACCGATGATTAATAAATCAATGTGCTCTAGTGGTGCCGTTAAACAAAACAAAGAAACTTCTTTCGATAAATAACTGATTATTATAAATACATAATCTATCATGCGCTATATAGAGAATAGAGTCGCCGTTAGATACCATTTATCTCACAACGAATTTTAAGAGAAATGGTATCTAACGGCCGCTGATGTAGTATTCTCTGTTAAGTTACCAGTTTATGCGGCTAAACCAAAATCGTTACATCTAAGTTTTGATAATGCAATTCGAAATGGTACACTATCATATAATCTTTGAACAGATTGATAAAACTATTCATGTTACCCACATCCTAGGTTATCCATACAAAACCAAAACCAAAAGTATGTTCGTTTTGTTTAAAGAAACCACTAGAGCACATCGATTTATTACTCATCGGCTATTGGATGTCAAACATTTGGTAATATTGACATATAGACTTAGAAAGGAAACCCGCTACATTTGTTTCATCAGTAGCAAGGAATCGTTTATATGCACCATCTCACAGACAGGATAGTGAAACCTCTATTTGTTTAATAATGTATATAGCTCGAAAATCACTATATTCTTTACACGCAAATACTATATGTTGATGATCTTCAATAAGTTAATGACGTGGTATGTGCTATCCTGCCTATGGACTGGTGCATATAAACGACCTCTTGCCACTAACGGGAAAAAGTAACGGGTTTCCTTTTAAAGACTAAATTTGAAACAGGCAGTCCTCTTTGTGGCGGTCAAAAGAGTGCATTGTCCAATAAAGAATCTCCTCGGGAGTGGCTGTCCTCCTACAGACTAGGCACTGGACAGAGATATATGGAATCGACCTCCATTTTGCCAAACGCCCATTCGACTCTGCATTGTGCAGAGATGAGGTCTTGTCGTTCATATTTATATAATTTTTGATGATGTTCTAACCTTTTGAAGATACAGAATTTAACTTGGACAGACTGTAGAGCAAATACCCAAAATATCTGTCCCAAAAGTCAAAGTTATCATAGCATCAAACATTTTGAAGCTATCAGTTACACTTATAGACCCTACTATCTTTTGATACCTGTATAATGTTAACACGGACGTGTTTTTCCTGAGTAGCAAGACATAGCTGAGCTTTATTTTAAGAAATTATTGAAGTAAACATAATACCAAAATAATTATAAAATTATACTACCTCAACGCTTGATCTATAAGACAATATGATATAGACAATAAACCCACAGTTAAGCTAAAACAGACAGCTTTTCGCATATTTCTGGTGAGGGCTTCTGCCACCGCTTCAAACCCCTCCACAAGATATGTCTCTGTATAAGAAGAACTATATAAATTTCTTGCCCACTGGACAGAGTTATCCAGCTTTTACACGGTGATAGAAAAATCTGTCTGATCCTAGGGCTAGATAAATCTGTCCGAACCGAGGGCTAGATGATTTTTACATACGCATGACGCCATAACCCATGCTTTACAACGATTGACGTCATAATTCATGGTTTTAAGAATTCTGTTTGCCATTTCACGTTGTATCATTGTTTTATAAATATTTAAACAAACTGATATTTTCAACTTTATGTCGTATGACGTGGACTATATTTTCCCCGCGTATGATTAAATGAATTTGTAGGTAAAATGTTTACATCTCGTTCTACAATAAACAAACCGTCGCTTACAAATAATGTGTTGTTACTGATATTAAATGGGCAAGAAAAAGAATCAATCACCGTTGTGAGGTATAGATAAAGCAATTTCAACCCTCGAGACAAAATGTTTTTGTAAGGCCTTCGGTAAACCTCGGCCGTCACAAAAGAACATTTTGTCCCTCTGATTGAAATTGCCGTATCTATACCTCACAACGGTAATAGATTCTATTAGTACACCTACAGTCACCGACGTTTTCGAAGCAGCCGCACAGACCAGTACTCCACTCTCGAAGTGGATGCGGCTGCATCGGGTTCATGCGCATGGGCTGGTTTATTATTACTGTCGTGTGTTGTTGTTGTTGTTGCTGCGGCTGCGGCTGCGGCTGCGGCTGAAACGAAATATGCAAATATTGTACTTAAAAATACAGTTTCCAGTGAAAGTTTCTTTTGTTTAACGACACCACTAGAGCACATTGATTTATTAATCATCCGCTATTGGATGTCAATTTTGATTTAGTCTTAGAAAGGAAACCCGCTAAAAAAAAAAAATATTTGTAGCAAGAGATCTTTTATATGCACCATCCCACAAACAGGACAGCACATACCACTGTCTTTGATATACCAGTCGTGATGCACTGGCTGGAACGAGAAATAGCCAATGGGCCCGCCGACGGAAATCGACCCTAGACCGACCGCGCATCAGGCGAGCGCTTTACTACTGGCCTAAATTCCCGCCCCATATGGCAGTTTGCCACAAAGTCTGACCGACAAATCTGACATATATATATATATATAAGACATCCTGGTACGTTAGTTGAATAATTTACAACCTTTTTACACAAACATATATCACTACGTGCCAGTTTACACCACTGCGCATTATGTGTGGCGCTGTTCAGGGTATTCAGATAATCAATAATGAATGAATGAATGAATGAATTAATGAATTAATGAATGAATGAATGAATGAATGAATGAATGAATGAATTAATGAATGAATGAATTAATTAATGAAGAAACGAATGGGCGAACGAACGAACGAACGAACAAACGAATGAATGGCAGCACAAGAATGTTGAATGCTGGAATGCTGTTGAAGGTATTCAGTTAATCAATATGGAATGAACGAATTAATGAATGAATGAATGAATGAATGAATGAATGAATGAATGAATGAATGAATGAATGAATTAATTAACTAATGAATGAATGAATGAATGAGTAAACGAACGAATGAATGAACGAACGAACAAACGAATGAATGACATCACCAGAATGTTGAATGCTGGAATGCTGTTGGAAGTATTCAGATAATCAATAGGGAATGAATGAATGAATGAATGAATGAATGAATGAATGAATGAATGAACGAATGAATGACATCACCAGAATAAAAAACATTGAAATCTTTATAAAAGTTCTGCGATGCTGTAAAATACGGACAGTAAATATTACTGAAATATAAAATAAGAAATCGGTTACCCGGGCATCCCGTAGTTAAATATTTAAAAAATAATAATTTCGTGTGGAATCTAAGAAAGATGATATCACATTTTATTCGTTTCGTTATAATATATTAAAATGACTACCCAGTTGTTAGTAAGCTTAGTTACGATCAGTCCTATCAACCACTATATATCAACACAAAAAAGAAAGAAATGTTTTATATAACGACGCACTAAACACATTTTATTTACGGTTATATGGCGCCAGACATATGGTTAAGGACCACACAGATTTTGAGAGGAAACCCGCTGTCGCCACTACATGGGCTACTCTTTCCGATTAGCAGCAAGGGATCCCACAGACAGGATAACACAAACCATGACGTTTGTTGAACCAGTTATGGATCACTGGTCGGTGCAAGTGGTTTACACCTACCCATCGAGCCTTGTGGAGCACTCACTCAGGGTTTGGAGTCGGTATCTGGATTAAAAATCCCATGCCTCGACTGGGATCCGAACCCAGTACCTACCAGCCAGTAGACCGATGGCCTAATCACTAGGCCACCGAGGCCGGTATGTATCAACAAATAACCAGTTCAACCGTTTTCGTGTCTGTGGTGTTTTTGTGACTTACGCCAATGCCACCAGATGCGAATGCCTTTTACGACAATAGCCGATCGCAAAATAGCCCATACAATCGTAATTGTTGTCACAATCGGCTATTATCGGACGAAGCACTGGAATCGTGTGGCGCCGCCTTTAGAGTTAGCAGATCAACAGTAGGAAGACGAAATGTTTTATTTAACGACGCACTCAAAACAGCGTTACTTACGGATATTCGGTGGTCGGACATGTGTTTACGGATCACACAGAAAACGAGAGAGGAAACCCGCTGTCGCCACCACTCAATGGGCTACTCTTTTCGATTAACAAGGGATCTGATATATGAATCATCCCAGAGGCAGGATAATACATACCACAGCCTTTGATATACAAGTTGACGCCAAGTCTCATCCCACAGGCAGGATAATACATTCCATAGCCTTTGATATACCAGTTGACGCCAAGTCTCACCCAAGAGGCAGGATAATACATACCACAGCCTTTGATATACAAGTTGACGCCAAGTCTCATCCCAGAGGCAGGATAATACATACCACAGCCTTTGATATACAAGTTGACGCCAAGTCTCATCCCAGAGGTAGGATAATACATACCACAGCCTTTGATATACAAGTTGACGCCAAGTCTCATCCCACAGGCAGGATAATACATACCACAGCCTTTGATATACAAGTTGACGCCAAGTCTCATCCCACAGGCAGGATAATACATACCACAGCCTTTGATATACAAGTTGACGCCAAGTCTCATCCCAGAGGCAGGATAATACATTCCACAGGCAGGATAATACATACCACAGCCTTTGATATACAAGTTGACGCCAAGTCTCATCCCAGAGGCAGGATAATACATACCACAGCCTTTGATATACAAGTTGACGCCAAGTCTCATCCCAGAGGCAGGATAATATATTCCACAGGCAGGATAATACATACCACAGCCTTTGATATACAAGATGCCGCCAAGTCTCATCCCCCAGGCAGGATAATACATACCACAGCCTTTGATATACAAGTCTGGCTGGAATTGAAAATAGCCCAATGGGCCCACTCGAATTCTTTACAAGTGGGCCAATTTGCAGATAAAAGAACTTTTTTTTTATTACGTGTTAAATTTTAATTGTAAAAAAGACAACAACCCATAACCTTCGCATGTCCTTATAGGAACGCCTGAAGCTAAATAAATTTGTACATGTACATGTATTAATTATATGTTTGATAAATTTTACGTTTCACAGGTTCCATTTTCATCGTGAACTCGCTTCTGTTAAATGTCGATTAATAATCACAGGTATTTTATAATAAACCTATGGTAAATAATAACTGGGAACAAAAACAAAACAAACAACAACAACACAGAAACAAATGAGCAACAACAAGCAAAAACCCTAAAACAAACCACACACACAAACTAATTTTTTTGCATAGAGATTTAAAAAGTAAACAGCAAATAACAGAGCGAAAATTAAAGGAAACATTAGCCGCAAAGAATTATTCATATACCATTTTCTACAAACATAATAGTACATACATCAACATATTTAGATGTAAATTCTTGTGGGCGTGTAAGTCAAGGTATAATCTTTATATTTCACACAAATAATGAATAATTTTTTTTTTTTATCATTATGCAGTTTTGAACCTATTCCCTTAAACGCAAAAACACTCACTGGTTGAGCAGGCTCAGGAAGCGGCCCAGTCTTTACATGTGGCATTTTGTTTGCTCTTGTTTTTCTTCTTCTGAAAAGCATGTATTATAAGAAGATACTGTTATAACGATTCTTTTCTGTAAAACAAATAGATAAAATATTAAAAGAGATTTAACGAGTGATGACAGTTGTATCCAGTAACAACTTTTTAAATATTTCAAACGGTTAGGGTTTCTTCTCATAGCTTTGGTACTAATCTGTTGCGTGGAGGGGGGGGGGGGGGGACCCCCTCCCCAATCAAATTTTTCATTTTAAAACTGTATTAAATTTTATAAAATCATACATACATACATACATACATACATACATACATACATACATACATGGATGCCTCAATAGCTCAAAAGGTATCGTGGTAAGTCTGCAAAGTTGCGGGCGATTCGGTGCCATAGGTTCGAGTCCCAGCAACGGCACGGGACAATTTTAATTATCCCCTGCGCCAGTATGTTAATATCTATGTATGTAACAGTCATACAATATATATAGATATTCATACATACATACATACATAGTGTGGGTTGGCTCCTCCCTCCAACCCCCAATCTAAAATCTTGGATATGCCAGTGATACTAATCACTAACATGTTACTTTAATGTTATGAGTAAATTCGAAAAATATCAAACAAAAGATCTGTAGCTTCAAATTTAGGAAAATGTATGTATTTAAAAACATAGTACGTTGTATATTGTAGTTGGCCTCGAGCATTTTATTGTCGAAAATATACAATATAGCCCTGATTTAATATATAAACAGAACAGAACTAAATGACACTCACGCTAACTTCCACAAAAATAGTAAGTGTTCTTTAAATTAATATTATGTATGTTATTTTCTGATTACATGTATTTAAAATCTGTTTTATTACTCAAAACAATTAATTGAGGGTCAATAGTATATTTGGCAATTCTTTGTTAGTGTCATATTATTTTAACAAGTTTTCATCACTGACTCGTGATACACGTAAAAATTTGGCAACTGGTGAATATTTAGAGCATTTATAATTTTTTTTACCAAAATGCATATTCGGCTAGGATTCCTTACACGCTGGTTCGTATATGATACTTATCATTTAGTTCGCTTTGAATTGTTTAAATCATAAAGTTTAAGAAAAACACCTTAAACGAAAGGCTGTATTTTTATAACCATATTTAAATCAAAATGCCGAAAATATGTATTGTCCGTTAGTGGCGTAGCGTGGGTTGCTGGCGCCCGGGACAAGGCAAGTATTGCGCCCCCTAACCAGTGGACCGTTAGCACTCCCCGAGTCCCTTCCATCAGTCCAGAATTTTGTGCCCGGGGCAACAACCCCGGTGGGCCCGCCCACGCTACGCCACTGCTGCCCGTTAATTATAATTTTGTTAAAGTAAAACCATTTTGCTGCATCGATTATACATGGCGCGCGCGCGCGTGCGTGCGTGTGTGTGTGTGTGTCCCATGGCCCTATAAGTCGTATGCCTGCTTTTATAATTATTTATTTTTTCGGGCTAACTGCTCCAAAATTCTCTATGTCGGACTAGTTATAAGCTATAACATATTAAATTAAATTATTACATAATAATTTAATTAACCAAATTACAAATGCAAAATTGTCCACTGAAAATAATTATGTGTAAAATAATTAATCTAAACTAAAATGATTTTGCAAAAGATATAACTTAGAATCATTTTAAAGTTAATATTTCCTACCTTTCACTTGTTCTTTGTGTCAAAAAGCAAACAGACAAGGAAACAAACAAAGAAATACAAAACAAAAGCTAAATGTTTTAGAGTATAGCTATATGCTAGTGAGATAGTATTCCTAGAGTTATTATGTTTAAATATGAACAGGCTCTCAGTTTCCATGGCGTCATCCACAGTTATGCTGGTAAACAACAGATAAGAAATGGATCATAATTCTTTGATATCTCCGAGTATCACGAAAGAGTCGTTTTTATGTTCCAAGCAAACAAACAAACGTTGAAGTAGTCTAATTTATTATTCATTCATTCATTCATTTCAATGCTTATATCCAATTAAGGTTCAAGCACGCTGTCCTGGGCACACACACCTCAGCTATCTGGGCTGTCTGTCCAGGACAGTGGGTTAGTTGTTAGTTGGTTAGTTGTTAATGAGAGAGAAGAGGGTGTAGTGGCCTTACACCTACCTATTGAGCCCTTAAGAACTCGCTCTGGGTTGGAGCCGGTACCGGGCTGCGAACCCTGTACCACTACGCCACCGAGGCCGGTCTAATTTATTAGCTACTACGTAAGGCACATGCTAAATGAATGTTTGTTGGTGGGTGGGGTTGTGGTTTTTTGTTTTTTTTTGCGGGGGGGGGGGGGTTGTCGGGATTTGGGGTGGGGTTGGTGGGGCTGTGATTATTCTTTTATTAATCCACACTCCATTTAACACCCGTTATTCGTCTTCCACCATTTTGGGTTTGTGGTATATGTGTACGTGCGTGCGTACGTACGTGCGTGTGCGCGCATGAGTGTGTGTGTGTGTGTGTGTGTGTGTGTGTGTGTGTGCGCGTGTGCGTGTGTGTGTGTGTGTGCGTGTGTGTGTGTGCGTGTGCCTGTGATGCTGGTTGTTGTCTTATAGCATTTATAGCTACAGGCACGGGTACCAACTTAGTTGACATACATTTAGTTTGCTTTTGTACGAACATTAGTTTTACGCGTAACTGTATTAAAGAAAACTCCTAAAAAAAAAAAACCTAAACCCCTAAAAAATTACTGTCAGATTTTGGTAGATTATATATATATTATATCCAAAATCTACCAAAATCTGACATCGGGTAAGGTACTAATTAGCATAAATCAAATATCGATTGATCGATACCACCGGCTCGGACCTCCAGATGTTCAAAACAGAGCTTCGATTGTTCGATTTACCACCTGTCAGGCTAGACTTCGTGTTGACAAGTCAAGATCGTCACTTACTCAATTTATGACATCCAGGGGGAATGAAGTATTTATGAACGAGGATATGACCATTGGTAATAAAATTAAGTATGCTAAGCAATAGGCTTTTTAATCAATACCTACATTATAAGGGTAAACCCTTCAAATTAGATATCTAGGCTAGTATAACTTCCCCTCCGTCATTGTATTCCATTATTATACAAAGACGAGGGGGGGAGGGGGGGGAGGGGGTGTCCTGAATGGCCGTTGAGTTTACTAGAATAGGGACTTAGGACAATAGGTACAACCTTAACATGAAATTAGGATTCACAAACAGACAGCACACACACCGCATCAGTACATGGGGTGCATTGACTAATGATAACAATGCACCCGCCCCCATTTAATGGCCCAGCACGTCTTCTAATAAGGAGCCGGACAAAAGAATACCGGTTCCGAGTATACAATTGCACTGCACCCAGGGGAAGCTGGACAAAAGAATACCAGCCTACCCTATCCAACCACCAAATACTTGCTGCTGGTAGTCTAACTTGGTACTTGGTGACACTGAAGAGGAGGACGCCGTGGACCACTTCATCAACACCTGGACAAAACCCGGGTTGTCATGCCACGACCAGAAGAGGTCAGACCCTTTCTAAGGGCCCTATGGGCAACCTAGGAAGACACCACAGCATCATAGAGGTCTAATTAACGAGCTACTCTTGATTCACTAATGTCATTTTCCTTTTGACCGACCGTTCATAAATTGCGCCCAAATTCCTCAATAAAAATTGCGCATCCTTTCTCTTTGGCATATTAACTACTCCATTCAAAATTCCATAGCACCACCACCACCCTCCCCCGCCTGCTGCTGGTGCTCCCTTGCACCTGCCAGTGCAGGCGGTCCCTCCTCTCTACCCCCCCCCCCCCACCTTTCCTGTAATGTGCCCATGACAGGCGTGCGCTACAACAGCTTGTTCTGAATGTGCACGTAAAACCCTATGACATGACATGACTAAGTTAAAACACCACTTGGAGACGGTCGAGATGCGCCGCGATGGGAAACCGTACCAGACCTGGAAAACGTTCAGCCTGCCTCCATTCACTAACGTTTTTAGATTGAATTTTACGCTACATAATTAAACCGAATGACCACTTCGGGAACTAGTCAAACTAGTTTGCAAACGTTGATCAAAAACGGGCTGGTTGAACGTGGATCATCGTCAGGTTCGCCCAGCTAAGGTTTCGCTAGCGTTCTCGAACTATTTCACTGGTTCCGAATGTGGCCATTTGGTTTACCGTGAAGCGCATAAACCAGTCTAGCGGCCGTTTTCATGCTTGGTCAGGCTGTACTCAGCCATGGACTAATCACAAGGAACGAGAAAGAACAAAAAATTGTTTTGTTTAACGACACCACCAGAGCACATTGATTTATTAATCAACAGCTATTGAATGTTAAACATTTGGTAATTTGGACATATAGTCTTAGAGAAAGAAAAATGTTTTATTTAACGACGCACTCAGCACATTTTATTTACGGTTATATGGCGTCAGACATATGGTTAAGGACCACACAGATTTTGAGAGGAAACCCGCTGTCGCCACTACATGGGCTACTCTTCCGATTAGCAGCAAGGGATCTTTTATTTGCGCTTCCCACAGGCAGGATAGCACAAACCATGGCCTTTGTTGAACCAGTTATGGATCACTGGTCGGTGCAAGTGGTTTACACCTACCCATTGAGCCTTGCGGAGCACTCACTCAGGGTTTGGAGTCGGTATCTGGATTAACAATCCCATGCCTCGACTGGGATCCGAACCCAGTACCTACCAGCCTGTAGACCGATGGCCTGCCACGACGCCACCGAGGCCGGTATATAGTCTTAGAGAGGAAACCCTGTTAGGTTTTTTTTCATTAATAGCAAGATATATTTTATATGCGCCATCCCATAGGCAGGACAGCACATACAATGGTCTTTGATATACCAGTCGCGATGCACTGGCTGGAAAGATAAATAGCCCAATGGGCCCACCGATGGGGATCGATCACAGACCGACCGCGCATCAGGCGAGCGCTTTACCACTGGACTACATCCCACCGCTTGATGAGCAAAAAGTGATGCCAGCATTTAGGTAATATATAATTTTGCCAATTAGGCTACTTTAAAATGCAGTGTCTTAGTAAATACAGCTTTGTATTAAAGTCGCTTCTTTTTTTGTTTTAGTATATATGTATGCAGACAGACAGACAGACAGACAGACAGATAGACAGACAGACATAATCAAATGTAGACAGATAAGGCATAGAGGCACACGAATATAAATGAACAGACCATAAGCTAATATTCTAAAATAAATACATTATTATTGTTATTCCCTGGCGCATCAACCTTCTCCATCCTCTTATTAACCCAAACTAAATAGTTAGCTAATGTTGGTAGCCACAACCCACAGCCACCAGACGAGGTTCTATTGTTCAAAACAAAAACAAAACAAAACACACAAACATAATTTTATTGTTATAACGTTTTATAAAAATTGAGCAAAAATATTTTGTATATTACATATTTTTGACACAAAACATGGAATTTTTTGTCTAATTTCAGTCAATTATAGCACTTTTCAAATATCACAAAATGAAGATTTTGTATGTTTCAATTTTGTACATTGTTAATAAAAAAAACGATAACATCAATTTATGTAAGTTGCGGTTTATAGAAAATTTGATAATACAAACATGAAATCGACTTATAATGTCCCAATTTTAAATGTTGGGCAGGTAACCCCATTTATTATATGCGACCGTTACTTCCAATACATATGGAAACCTTTTATCATCATTTTAAAAATGATATTATTTGAGTAGTTAGCAATTAAAACCAGTTATTATGTGTAAACGTTTCTTCCTAAAAACCTAGTAAAGTTTTGACATGTATTTATTATGTTCTACAGCAAATTGCTGGGCAATCATACCCGGCTATTATTTGCAGACTTTACATCCTCGTTGTTTATTGGCATTTTTGTTTTATACGTTAGTAAACTGTTAACATTTCAAGTTAAAAACCATTGGAACTTGATTAACATGATGAAAGTATTTCTAGTTACAACCATTAGAACCAGAGTGGCACGATGAAAATACTTCAAGTTACAACCATTAGAATTGAAGTGTGGCGTGATGAAAATACTTCAAGTTACAACCATTAGAATTGAAGTGTGGCGCGATGAAAATACTTCAAGTTACAACCATTAGAATTGAAGTGTGGCGCGATGAAAATACTTCAAGTTACAACCATTAGAATTGAAGTGTGGCGCGATGAAAATACTTCAAGTTACAACCATTAGAATTGAAGTGTGATGAAAATACTTCAAGTTACAACCATTAGAATTGAAGTGTGGCGTGTTACAACCATTAGAATTGAAGTGTGGCGTGATGAAAATACTTCAAGTTACAACTATTCGAATTGAAGTGTGGCGTGTGTACTTCAAGTTACAACCATTACAGTTAGATCTAGATGGAATGATGAAAATATTTACAGTTACAACCATTACAGTTAGATCTAGATGAAATGATGAAAATACTTAGTTATAACCATTACAGCTAGATCTAGATGAAATGATGAAAATGCTTATAGTTACAACCATTACAGCTAGATCTAGATGAAATGATGAAAATACTTAGTTATAACCATTACAGCTAGATCTAGATGAAATGATGAAAATGCTTATAGTTACAACCATTACAGCTAGATCTAGATGAAATGATGAAAATGCTTATAGTTACAACCATTACAGTTAGATCTAGATGAAATGATGAAAATACTTTACTGGTGTAATAATGGTGATACAAAGCTATATGTATTACAAATTGTATTTTTAAAAACCATGACTTCGAACACATACAGTTCTAGTCGCCAATACTCGTAATAATCACTTGATTGGCTATTTCTCGTTCTAGCCAGTGTAACTCGACTGGTATATCAGGGTATACGCTATCCCGTCTGTGGGATTTTAATCCTACTTTGTGAAACTTATTGAATATCCCTGGAAAATGTACATATAGTTAATCATTCAAATTTTATTGTTTATAGCCTGAAGAATGTTAGTGGGTATGAAAGGCCTAGCAATTCATACACAATCCAATATAAACAATGTTAAACAAAACAAACTTTTAACTCTCTTTTTTTTTTGGGGGGGGGGGGGGGGGGTATTGTGTTTTTGCGGTATCTTATTCTTGAAGCCAGTCATTGTTATAGGACTAACGGTAGAAAATTATGATTTTTAATGCACAAATTTATATTATTAAGAACCTCATTTTAAGTCAACTTGAATATAAAAAAACAAGAAAATTGGTACCCATGAAAATAACTTATTTTAAAATATTTATATATATTTTTACCACAATGCAACAGTTTTGCGTTTACGAAGAGAACATTGTGAATGAATAAATAATCCGTTTGAGGACAAGGAAACTGTATATGTATGTAATAGTTTCTAGTGGACGGATAATTAGGAATGGTTTTTTTTTTCAATCAAGTTGTTTATGAAATTGGGAGGGCCCGTGGATCTCCTTTCAAAATGTTGTTCAGCTCCCGGCCCATCTGACACATGGCGCACGGACCACAGCAGTTGGTCACCATGCAGTCGTTGCAAATACTTCCCTGGAAAACAAAACAGAATATGGTAATATGCTGCAGTGTCACTGTTGGCAAATGCTTTATAGTAGCATAAATAATAAAATATAATAAATACATGTCATATATTTTATCGCACACACATTCACTCTCTCACACACATTCACTCTCTCACACACACATTCACTCTCTCACACACACATTCACTCTCTCACACACATTCACTCTCTCACACACACATTCACTCTCACACACACATTCACTCTCTCTCACACACACACATTCACTCTATCACACACATTCACTCTCTCACATTCACTCTCACACACACATTCACTCTCTCTCACACACACACATTCACTCTCTCACATTCACTCTCTCACACACACACATTCACTCTCTCACACACACACATTCACTCTCTCACACACATTCACTCTCTCACACACACATTCACTCTCTCACATTCACTCTCTCACACACACACATTCACTCTCTCACACACATTCACTCTCTCACACACACACATTCACTCTCTCACACACATTCACTCTCTCACACACACATTCACTCTCTCACACACACA
>NC_054702.1:55814056-55839056 GCF_016097555.1 Gigantopelta aegis
CAGTTCAGTACATACCAAGAACTTGCACTTGCTGGAATGAAAAAGTTCATAAGTCTATCGAGGACAATTAATTCTGCAACCTATAGCACCTCAGGTGAGTGCTCTACCACAACTTTCCAAAAAATCTGTGTTTGTGTAAAAACAAATTCTGGAACAACCCATTTTGAAAAGAAAAAAAATCAATTTTTCTCCTTACTGATAATATTTAATTATGCACAGTGAAATCTAATGTTTTTATGCCTTCAGGTGTTTCTCATTGGAATGTGCAATGTTACCTTCCCTCTTTATACTTGTATTAACAGATATGGTGCAAGATACTAAAACACATTATCAAGCTAGGTTTTTTCATTTTTAATCACTAACAACTCAGTCTGAAATGGTTTTTTAAACTTGCACAACTACATGTGCATGCATCTATTTTTAATATCAATTTTAGTCTTATTAAAGGGACAGACTCTAGTTTTTAAAAACTAAAGCATACTTTTTATAATTAGAGCCATTTATGATAACTAAAATCAAACATCACTTATATTTTATAGTTTAGATAATCGATTTCCATAAAACCGAAGTGTTTCTGGTCATCCTGGTGTTTCTAATACCACAAAATAAAATTTTCACATTTTTAAAAACGCACGTGCATCTGAGAAATAACAGTCATGGAAAGAAAGAAAGAAAGAAATGTTTATTTAATGACACACTCAACACATTTTATTTATGGTTATATGGTGCCAGACATATGGTTAAGGACCACACAGATTTTGAGAGGAAACCCACTGTCGCTACTACATGGGCTACTCTTTCCGATTAACAGCAAGGGATCTTTTATTTGCGCTTCCCACAGGCAGGATAGCACAAATCATGGCCTTTGTTGAACCAGTTATGGATCACTGGTCGGTGCAAGTGGTTTACACCTACCCATTGAACCTTGCGGAGCACTCACTCAGGGTTTGGAGTCGGTATCTGGATTAAAAATCACATGCCTCGACTGGGATCCGAACCTAGTACCTACCAACCTGTAGACTGATGGCCTAACTACGATGCCATCGAGGCTGGTAACAGTTATGGAGTCAATATTTAGTCAATTTTTAACGATATTTCACTATTTTAATGTCACAGACTCTTGTTTCACTCTCTTTTAATGTTATCCAAATGCTTTACAGATTTGTAACTTAACCAAACTTATGTGTTCATTTTCACGGGTTGAAACTAGGCTCTGTGCCTTTAAGAAATATGCAAATGGCTCACACATAAGTACTACTTAACAATCATGAATTATAATCATCCAAAGTTGCAGTAATATATGTGTAATAAAAACCATAAGTGACAACAATCAATTGCAGCTATTATGATGAGTCTGTCAATGATTATCATATATGCATAAAAAAAAGAATGGGAAAAATATAGTAGATGAAAAATGTAGCGGTGTGAGAAGAAAAGAAGATATATTTGTTGTAAGAGAAACAACATATTGACAAAATATATCAAAACTTTCAATTAAGAAACATCTGAAATATACTCAACAAAATTAATTAAAGGCCAGTCAATATTTTCATTTTCTTTCTTTACATATGGTAAAAGCAAAATAGAGCATCTTTCATTGTAGGATGTTGACATTGTGGCATGGTCTTAAACTTAAAGATTTAAACAACAATTTACAAAAATAAAAAAGGGTTAAGAACCAACATGTAGCAAATCCTAGCTGAATACACACATTTCAGTATTTTTCACATTTTACTGAACCAACATTTAAAAGTCATCTGTGAATAAAACTTGCTTTAAAAATATGATATTATATAGCAAAGACTTATCAAAAGTCTTCTGGCATTTATAATGGAAAAATGAAGCAGGTTTCCTCTCCTAGACTATGTGTCAAAATTACCAAATTGCCGATATCCAACAGCCAATGACAAATAAATCAATGTACTCTAGAGATGTCTTTAAACAAAACAAACTTTAACTTTCTTCTGGCATACCGGGTATAATCAATATCGTTGAGTAGATTTCTTGAATAATATCATCTTCTGGCATACCGGGTATAATCAATATCGTTGAGTACATTTCTTGAATAATATCATCTTCTGGCATACTGGGTATAATCAATATCGTTGAGTAGATTTCTTGAATAATATCATCTTCTGGCATACCGGGTATAATCAATATCGTTGAGTAGATTTCTTGAATAATATCATCTTCTGGCATACGAGGTATAATCAATATCGTTGAGTAGATTTCTTGAATAATATCATCTTCTGGCATACGAGGTATAATCAATATCGTTGAGTAGATTTCTTGAATAATATCATCTTCTGGCATACCGGGTATAATCAATATCGTTGAGTACATTTCTTGAATAATATCATCTTCTGGCATACCGGGTATAATCAATATCGTTGAGTAGATTTCTTGAATAATATCATCTTCTGGCATACCGGGTATAATCAATATCGTTGAGTAGATTTCTTGAATAATATCATCTTCTGGCATACCGGGTATAATCAATATCGTTAGTATATTTCTTGAATAATATCATCTTCTGGCATACCGGGTATAATCAATATCGTTGAGTAGATTTCTTGAATAATATCATCTTCTGGCATACCGGGTATAATCAATATCGTTAGTATATTTCTTGAATAATATCATCTTCTGGCATACCGGGTATAATCATTATCGTTGAGTATATTTCTTGAATAATATCATCTTCTGGCATACGGGGTATAATCAATATCGTTGAGTAGATTTCTTGAATAATATCATCTTCTGGCATACGGGGTATAATCAATATCGTTGAGTAGATTTCTTGAATAATATCATCTTCTGGCATACCGGGTATAATCAATATCGTTGAGTAGATTTCTTGAATAATATCATCTTCTGGCATACCGGGTATAATCAATATCGTTGAGTAGATTTCTTGAATAATATCATCTTCTGGCATACCGGGTATAATCAATATCGTTGAGTACATTTCTTGAATAATATCATCTTCTGGCATACCGGGTATAATCAATATCGTTGAGTAGATTTCTTGAATAATATCATCTTCTGGCATACCGGGTATAATCAATATCGTTGAGTAGATTTCTTGAATAATATCATCTTCTGGCATACCGGGTATAATCAATATCGTTGAGTAGATTTCTTGAATAATATCATCTTCTGGCATACCGGGTATAATCAATATCGTTGAGTAGATTTCTTGAATAATATCATCTTCTGGCATACCGGGTATAATCAATATCGTTAGTATATTTCTTGAATAATATCATCTTCTGGCATACCGGGTATAATCATTATCGTTGAGTATATTTCTTGAATAATATCATCTTCTGGCATACCGGGTATAATCAATATCGTTGAGTATATTTCTTGAATAATATCATCTTCTGGCATACCGGGTATAATCAATATCGTTGAGTAGATTTCTTGAATAATATCATCTTCTGGCATAACGGGTATAATCAATATCGTTGAGTATATTTCTTGAATAATATCATCTTCTGGCATACCGGGTATAATCAATATCGTTAGTATATTTCTTGAATAATATCATCTTCTGGCATACCGGGTATAATCATTATCGTTGAGTAGATTTCTTGAATAATATCATCTTCTGGCATACCGGGTATAATCAATATCGTTGAGTATATTTCTTGAATAATATCATCTTCTGGCATACCGGGTATAATCAATATCGTTGAGTATATTTCTTGAATAATATCATCTTCTGGCATAACGGGTATAATCAATATCGTTGAGTATATTTCTTGAATAATATCATCTTCTGGCATACCGGGTATAATCAATATCGTTAGTATATTTCTTGAATAATATCATCTTCTGGCATACCGGGTATAATCATTATCGTTGAGTAGATTTCTTGAATAATATCATCTTCTGGCATACTGGGTGTGACGGTACATGCTCTTAATTTTGTTTTCGCCTGTGGCGATATTAATTGTTTTAGAGGCCGTGTGCAGTTCCAAATTGCACTTAAGCCCAGATGGGCAACTTGTTACGTAATACCTTTGCGCGACCGTACACACTTAGCTAGGTGCGGAGGCCATGTGGCGAGTAGTTACGTAATACCTCTGCGAGTGCGGTTTTTACAACCGTGATTTGGCGATGATGGCGACAGCCAGTCTGACGATCAGAGGAAAATATACCGACTCTGGGAGAGGTGGAATATCAGATGATAGGTGAGGTACCACATTGTACCCCAGGCAATATTCGCTGTCTCTGAGAGTTTTGAATAAATAGCTAGGGTTTAGAGATATCTAAGAGAACCATAGGAAGGTATTCCGGGGGAACGTTGTCCGTTTGGACTTTGGTAAATATATTATTTCTGCTCTGTTGTATAACCTTGATGTGATTGATGTGACTTTAAATATTTTAATACTGTATTATACCAATATTCTTTAGACAGTGTCTTCGGTCATCTGACGAAGTAAATCGTAGTCTTACTGTTCTATATTTATACGAGTATTTGGTAATATAAAGCTTAGCCAGTCATCCTAGAAGACCTAGGTAAACTGTAGGTTATTGTCTTTATTGTGATAGGTACCAGTATTAATTCTGTGTTACAAGGTTACTGAATGAGTAGTTAGGGTTAATTAAAAATTAACCAGTTAGGAATAGAGCTGTAATTCCTTTATTAATTAAGTTCCCCTGGAAGCGTTTCTCAATTATCACACGTGTGGGTGTTGTGTCACGGTGAAGTGATTAGCATATTGTGTAAACTAGACACCTAGAGATTAACTAATTAAGTGATCAGTTCTGGGTTGTTATTATTTGTTGTTATTAATTAACTACTGCGGCAGTACATTTGTCAGCATAGATTAATACAGATTCCAAAGTGTATTGTGTTTTTGTTGTGTTTTCTAGTGAACTAAACGTGCTATAATAATATATACTTTATATAAGATCGTATCTCTGATCATACCTAGACGAGCCAAAGCGGTTTTGAACTGCCTGTTACAGAGAGATCTAATAGATATACAGTTAGGAGAGATATTTGGATAATCGTGTTTTATTCAGTTACGGGTATTATAGAATCCCCGTGACACCGGGTATAATCAATATCGTTGAGTATATTTCTTGAATAATATCATCTTCTGGCATACCGGGTATAATCAATATCATTGAGTATATTTCTTGAATAATATCATCTTCTGGCATACCGGGTATAATTAATTTCGTTGAGTATATTTTCCTGAATATTATCATCTTCTGGCATACCGGGTATAATTAATTTCATTGAGTATATTTTCCTGAATATCATCTTCTGGCATACCGGGTATAATTAATTTCGTTGAGTATATTTCCTGAATAATATCATCTTCTGGCATACTAGGTATAATTAATTTTGTTGAGTATATTTTCCCCGCTGAATATCACAATGTGCATCTCCAGACAGAAAAGAAATATTGTTGATTGTCTGAAACAGACCATGTATATTTATGTCCACTGAGATCGAATTTATGTCTACAGAGAACTCTGATACCAAATTGATGGTTTCTGGATCTCTCTCTCTCTTCCAATTATTAAAAATAAGAAGCAATAATTGCAGCTTATGGATTTTAGCTACAAAATTTGTTTTATATATATACTGAAATTGTACTCTCTATTATTAAATAAATTCCAAGAATGTGGTTATATTAGATTTTTTTTCTCTCTAATTTTCATTATTATTCATACTTACGTAAAATCCCCCACATCCATGCTATACGACCCCGAGTCATAACCTACACTGCAGAATTATCTCCCCTTGCCAGATGTATAACGTACACCTGCGCATGGGCAGACCGTGTACTCTCGTTATCAATTCAAAGTTGAATAAGACTATTTTCTTATTAATATAACTTTCAATATAGAATTACAATTGCATTGCGTAAGTTTTTACCATGCTTATATACCACAGAGGTTTTGAGCATGTCCGACCCGGAGTTCAATCTCTGGAAGACCGGGGACCCAACCCTGGGCAGATGAGAATTACAGTACCTAAGATATTAAACACAAATTATACTTATGTTTATATGGTTATTTGCCTTTTTTTATTATTTTAATTTTGTGCTTTTGGGGGGGGGGGGGAGGGTATTTTGTTATGTTGTTGGTTTTTGTATGTTGTTTTTTTGTATGTTTTTTGTTTGTGTGGGTTTTTGGTTGGTTATTTATTTATTTATTTTTAAATAAAAAAAATTGGGGGGGGGGGGTAGGGATAGTTGTGGTGGTGATGGTGGTGGTGGTAGAAAACTGATTAATTTTTAAATAATTGTACAAATAATAAAGAATTAAAACACCCATTTTCACTGCATGTTACAAAAAACACCTGCTGCATCTGACAATATTAAATTTATGGTAAAACATTAATTAATCTGACAACCATGGAGAAACCGTGGAGAAACCAAAGGTTATTGAACCGCCATGCATACAGCTGTTATTAACAACTCTACCCAGAGTGACAATTATACAGGCTGGGTTTCCCATGTGGAACAAGAATTTCAGCTTCCATCTATCAAAGCGGAACCCACTGACTTGGCATGACTGCCAGACAGTGTTCCCATTAGAAGATACCTACACTGGCCAGATGTCCCCCACCATCTACCACAGTTCCACAAGAGACCACCAGTCAAAATCTTTGTCAAACACATTCTTCCGAAAGGCAATGGATTGTGTGTTTGAAAACACCTCTAGATACTTTTGAACTATATGAGTATTTGGTGTTTTAACATATTTTTATGATCATTTTGATACTTGGTATGGCAATTTGGTGTCTAATGTATGATCATTTGATATTTAGTATGACTATAATAATTATGGTGTCCAAAA
This sequence comes from Gigantopelta aegis, assembly GCF_016097555.1. Classification (NCBI taxonomy): domain Eukaryota; kingdom Metazoa; phylum Mollusca; class Gastropoda; order Neomphalida; family Peltospiridae; genus Gigantopelta; species Gigantopelta aegis. The sequence goes on from NC_054702.1 coordinate 55,820,885, forward strand.
TACGATAATTTTCATACTTGGTATTGCAATTTGGTGTCTAAAATATGATCATTTTGATACTTGGTATGGCAATTTGGTGTCTAAAATATGATCATTTTGATACTTGGTATGGCAATTTGGCGTCTAAAATGTGATCATTTTGATACTTGGTATTACAAATTGGTGTCTAAAATGTGATCATTTTGTTACTTGGTATTACAAATTGGTGTCTAAAATATGATCATTTTGATACTTGGTATTGCAATTTGGTGTCTAATGTATGATCATTTTGATATTTAGTATGACTATATGGTGTCTAAAATATGATTGTTTTGATACTTGGTATTACAATTTGGTGTCTAAAATATGATCATTTTGATACTTGGTATGGCAATTTGGCGTCTAAAATGTGATCATTTTGATACTTGGTATTACAAATTGGTGTCTAAAATGTGATCATTTTGTTACTTGGTATTACAAATTGGTGTCTAAAATATGATCATTTTGATACTTGGTATTGCAATTTGGTGTCTAATGTATGATCATTTTGATATTTAGTATGACTATATGGTGTCTAAAATATGATTGTTTTGATACTTGGTATTACAAATTGGTGTCTAAAATATGATCATTTTGATACTTGGTATTGCAATTTGGTGTCTAAAATGTGATCATTGTGATACTTGGAATGGCAATTTGGTGTCTAAAATTTGATGACTTTGATACTTGGTATGGCAATTTGGTGTTTGACATATCATCGTTTTGATACTTGGTATTTGATGTTTAACATATGATCATTTTGATATTTGAACTGTGATGAACATAAACCATGTTTTACTGACCTGTGAGAAACTGATCTAAAAGTGAAACTTTAACGTAAAAGTCCATGCCGTAACTGCCACCATCAAAAACATAATAGCTATATCACACCTTTCTATTCTGTAAAGCCTTTAATGTGGAACAAAAAGCAAGAGAGATCTTTTATATACATTTTCCCACAGAAAGGACAGTACATACTATATGGCCCTTGAGATGCCAGTCTTGGAAGAAAATCTAAGTCTATCATGGGCAGTCGATCCTGAAAACCACTGCACCTCAGATGGGTGCTCTACCACTGAGCTACATCCCATCCCACATATTTTTCTGGAGGTCGAAACATATCATTTTCATAATAATATAATGGACCACGCTATATCCTTGTTGTTTCTCTGCTAAATCAAGAACTGGGGAAGAAAGATCCGTTAGTGGCACCACGTTTAACAATTTCATCCATTAAATTCCCCAGTGGGGTCCTATTAACGTTTAAAAAAATTAATTACGACTTGCTGGCTTTCAGGCCAAGATGCCGAACACTCATGAGGTGGGACAAAAAAAAAAGGATCCATGTGAACATATCGATAAAATGGTTCACTGACACAATCACTGCATCTTCAAACCTTCTTAATGCTAAGTAGTTTTTTTAGAAAATATTATTGACCGACACGAATCAAGTGAAATTGCTGAAATTTTATGTTTACTTTACGGTTCCTATAATAAAATAGTGACTAACTAGAGTTAATGGAAATTAACTTTAACCATATAACCGTAACCTTATAACCTAACCCTACATGAACATAAAAATAAAACAAGACAGATTATATTTGCTGCAAATGCAGCGACGGTTTTAGAGGTAACATTTGCAATATCTGTATTTGGTAAAAAAAAAAAAATCTTTCTTCTGCTAGAACCAATGATTAATTAATCAATGTGCTCTAGTGGTGTTGTTAAACAAAACAAACTTTAACTTCCTTCTGCTAGAAAAACAAATTAATATCACACAAATACAGATTTCAAATCAGAAAATGTACTTTATTTTGAATACATTCAGAATGCTTAATTATTGTTCAAGATTTATTTTTGAATGTTTTAACATTTTGTAATACTCCAGCTTTGATGAATAAATGCAATATTAAGGTTATCCATCTGTGATATGGTTTCAACCATTTGCACCCATGAAAAGACCAATAAATCACAACTAAAACTTTCCCAGCAGGTGGCTGATACTGAGCCCATATCAGCGTGTCTTGCACAAACACAAACACACATAAATCAATGGAACATTTTTTGTCACCATTTTTTCCCCTTCTTGTTCTCACAAAACAAAGAGTAGTCCAAATGCACAAAATGCAGCCATTAGCAACATATGGGGAAAATTTAGAATCTCATATAAGATATAAATCTTATGTCATTCCAAATGAAGTTTTTTTTTATTACTGTGAAGAATTTTTATCCATGTAATAAAGCATTATAATTGACTTGAAATATGATGATATAATTGCAAGTTATAATGTTTTGGTTGGCAGATGTTAATGTGGTGGTAGTTGCCAGCATAAGATCGTATGTATTTATGAATGCTATAAAATATACTGGAGAAAATTAAACCTGAATCTAAATATATTTTGAAACACTAATAATGAAATCAAATTTATGAGTTTTATACATGTATTAAAATATGCAATCATATAGTGATGGAAAGAAATGAAGGATCATACAGATAGCAACAAGAAATATTGACTGCATTAAAAATCAATTCATATTGTCAGAAGTTGACTGGGAAGATATAGGCAGCACATTCAACACTACAGACATTCAATCCCACACTTGGTATGAAATACAGACATTACTACGCTAGCAGTGAATTCAATTTTGTCTACAATTCGATGTGTTCCCTTATTTCTTTCCATCAGTATACATTGATTCTTTTAGTCTCGGTCAAACTTTCACTTCAGTAATTATATGGAAGTTAAGCACCAGGCAATCTGAAATTACAGTTCATTTGAGCTTTAAACATGTAATTATTACAACTTCCATTATAAAATAGAGTATTCACAATTTAAGATTTGTTTTCCTAAAAAAAAAAACCTTTAAAAATAAATAAAGAATCAAACAATTGATTTTGTATCACTAGAATATTCACATGCAATTTAACATAATCTCTTCCTGAAAATAAAGTTTAAAAATTCACACGCAATTAAACAATTGATTTTCTCACTTCCTATGAATATGAACAATCACAATTATTGATTTGTGGCATAAATTAATACTTAAAATTTGTGCATTAACGAGATTGAAGAAATATCAATATAGCACATCAGGCCTGGCCTGCATATAAAGCACATTTTGCAATTGCCGTTTATTTGCCTTGGACCAGTAACTCTTCCAAGTGTCACTCCATAAGAGAGTGGGGACAAACACTGTATGACAGTTACTGTGTTCTCTTCACACACTGAATCCACGCATTAACGTACAGTCTCATGATCATGAAAATTTATCATTTCACACGCGGCCATGCATAGCTAATGTACCATGTTCATAGAAGAAGAAAAAAAAATCATTAAATAACCAATAAGAATAATAGCCACATAATGTAATATTTAAAAAAAAAAAAAAAAATTGTGCATGTGTGAACAGCTATTCTTGGAAGTTGTATTGATTGGACAGTTTTATTTTATATTCAGCATTTATTAAAAAGATCCACCTTTTTTATTAAAAAACCTTTTAATTAAAACAAATTGATTAAATTAACCACTAATAAAGATAACTGTAGTGCAATATTCATTGAAACTTTCAAAGTTAAAAGTTCTGCTGTAGTTCATATATGGTTAAACTTTCACTGATCCTAGTTCAAACAGTACTAACTAAATACATGTACCTTTTTGGTTTCATATAAATGCATTTCAAGCTAACACAATTTAAACACCAGAAGTCTACCAGTAATTCACTGAACTACTGCAACTTTGAAACCTCTAGTGCAATGCAAAAACAAGACAGACAAGGACGATGCAATGTTGCTAAGAGGGAGCTTTGTTGACCAGAAACACATTAAAGTGGCAGGTTATAAGCAATGAGCAATTTAATGGCAGAAATGTCACAGCTGTAAAGATTTTCCACACAGCCTAGTAACTATAAGTTCAGGCCCTTATAAATTAATGACACCAATATAGCAGCTCTACTTGTTTTGCAGGTCAAAGAAAATCAATTCTTAAATTTCAATACTGCACCATCATTAAAAGAAACCCTTCTTCAAACCATTAGCCAGAAAAAAAATATCTTAAAAAATCATTAATTTAATAATCAATGATGATGACTGTATTCTAAAGGTTCACAAAATAATTCAAAGTGAACAGCTCTGGGTCATGGAAGGCCAAACCAATGCACAAAAGTGCACCACACTGAGATGACACACCGAGCTTGACCGAATGGCTTAGTGAAAGGATGGTGGCCTGTTCAAATGAAAACTGATCAGTGAATTCAATGGTCATCCATTTGGAAAGCACTTGCACAAATTATCAACTATTACTGAGTAATGGGCAAACACAGTAGAAACCCCAAGTGTCGATGGATCTCCCTATAGGGGAAATGCCAGAAATCACCTTTGATCATGTCTTGGGGATTGGCAGTGTCCACACACTTTCACGCACTGGAATCAATTGGTTTTCAAAGCTGAATCATTTCTGTTGAATTCTGTTTGCAAGTGACTTGTAGCAACAGAGTTACAGATTTTGCAGATTACAAACATACAAGGACTATTTTGCAATGTTTTGAAATTCTTGTTGAATTCTTTTTGCAAGTGACTTGTACAAACAGAGTAATAGATTTTGTAGATTACAAACACAACATGACATTTTGCCATTTTTTTAAATTGTTGTTGAATTTTGTTTACAAAAGCCTTATAGCAACAGTTAAAGGTTTTTGCTATTACACAATTAACATGAATATTTTAGAATGCTACTGTAAAACTTTATTTAATAAAATCAGATTTGTTGGCATACCGTTTGATACCAGTATCATTTAAAAGGTTTTTTTTCATGACAAAATATTTCATTAATTTGCCTAATTCTTTATTTTGGCAAGTGGGATGAACCCATGAAGTTTACTTAATGGAGAAGTAAATTTAAAAAAAAAAATTGCAAGTGGGATTTAACTCATGAATTATCCATAATGGAGAAGTAAATAATACATAGTGCCCACTATAAACCATTTCATTATATGAAAGGCTAAAACCATAGGACACACTGCAATAAAACCTCTGATAAAGTTCGAGTGGCTTTCTGAATAAACAAGCCTGCATGGAAGGAGACTGGATACAGTCATGCTATAACCAGACAGATGGTGATCTCAACGGCCGGCAGCGGTCAACAGTGATAACTGACCATCTCGTATTCAATCATCATAACACGGCCAATAATGAACCAATGACTAATCGGGCCATAATTGCACACTGTCCTCCGATGACCACCAACAGAACTCATTGGCCACGGATCACAACCGATGAATCATTTTATGATTTAATTTTCCCCCTGTCAAAAGTGTGAGAGATAAATAGAGAAGACATTATTGCAAATAAGGGCTGTATAAATGTTGCACTCAAAATAGGATACGTAAGTGTGTGTCATATGTAGTAAAAGCCAATGATGTACGTAGTTCAGAGCAAAAGAAAGAAAGAAATGTTTTATTTAACGACGCACTCAACACATTTTATTTTTGGTTGTATGGCGTCAGACATATGGTTAAGGACCACACAGATATTGAGAGAGAAAACCCGCTGTCGCCACTTCATGGGCTACTATTTTCAATTAGCAGCCAGGGATCTTTTATATGCACCATCCCACTGACAGGATAGTACAAACCATGGCCTTTGTTACACCAGTTGTGGAAAACTGGCTGGAAAGAGAAATAGCCCAATGGTTCTCCAACGACAGGAATCAATCCTAGACTGACAGCACATCAAGCGAATGCTTTACCACTGGGCTACATCCCGTCCCTAACACACACAGAGTTAATGATATACATTTACAATCAGCGGCCTTCTTCACAAAACTTTCTTAAGCACATTTAAACAACATCGCATCATCCTTTAAAGTCTTTTTGCAATGCACTGCGAAATCACAAAGTTGCAACAGTTTAATCAATTATGATCCAGGTCTACTATCAAGAGCAGTCGGCAACTATAACTCTACAAAGCAGTCACCAAATCATTCTACCACATCATTATTCTATTAAAGCTTGCCAAATATAATTTGCAGTTAAAATGTAGTTACCTCATATTGTGTTTTATTCATTCTTAATCGTGGAATATATTTTATAATGAAAATTATAAATTAGGAAAAAATGCTAACCGTAATATCAAATTTACTTGCGTCAAAAGAACATTCTTTTGAAACATGTTTCTACATTTGAACAATAAAAAACAAATTCTACTTTAGGAGAAAACAAATCTATCATCCATAACCAAGAGATTTAATTACAGTTCTGAATAAAATATATCGATATGAACTGCTTCTGACACCAGTAATCCCATGCAATCAGCTCTGGTGACGAGAAAGTTATCAAAAGACTGGAAATGTAAACTTGGTACCCATCACAAAGAAGCAATATCTGGCAGCCAGGCTGCCAGCCGACCAGCTGCCCGAGTCCTGATTATATTGTGTTATACCCATAACCCCGATAACCCATTTGTCAATACCACCAACACACAGACAACCTGTGTTTAACAGTGAACCGGTCCAGGGCAGTCTAAATGGTTTCGTGTGGCAATGGAATATAACACAAGGCATTATTAAATCACACCCATATTCAATTGTGTGGTCATTATTATCAATAGCTACTTTTATTTAAGATGAAAACTGGTACACCAATAAAATTAATATTTCCATTGTTTGATTTATTTAAAGCAAAGTAGCAATAATTCCAAAACAAGAATTTTTTAAAAATAATTATATATATACATGTCATGTACATGTGTTTATGATACTAGAGTAAAATTAATACTAGTAGTGTGTGTTTTATTTTATATTTACCAGGTTATTATGAACATGAATTAAACATGCAGAACTTTGTAACTTGATAAAATGTTTAACACAAACACAATTTTGAATGATGGGATTTTTTTATGACTATCACATTTTATTATGTATCCTGATTATTTGGGATTAATATTTATTAAAGTATGGAATGTCTGACTTCTATAGATGACAACACTTACAAAGTATTTGTTTCTGTGATGTACTTGTGTGTGGTTACCAATGTGTTTATTAAATTTTTTTTACAAAAATGATCGCATTTACATGTATGCCATGTGCAGAATACGATATATACCAGTATTGAGGACAGGGAAAAAACCTGATGGGTCCACTGAATGCAAATGAACTTATGATGGGTCCACTGAGAGCCATTGAACCTATGACCTATTGCACCTCAGCCGAGCATTATATACCACTAAGCACAGAGCCAGATGCTACTTGGTCAAATGACATATAAAGGAGCACAAATCATTAAAAAATATATATGTGATCCTGATTGAAGCTTAGCATTTAAAAGAGTGGTACATGAAAGACAAAAGTACAACAATTAATCTGCTCAAGTTGTATCCACATGTATAATTAAACAGCCTGGTTTTTATGTGGAAGTATAATTGCAGATAGACATGCATAGTACATTGTAAAAAATTGCATGTACCTGCATATGATGATGATGATGATGATGATGGTGATGATGGTGGTGGTTATGGTGATGATGATGGTGGTGGTGGTGATGGTGATTATAATGGTGGTGGTGGTGATGGTGATGATGATGGTAGTGGTGGTGATGGTGATGAAGTTTATGATGATGATGATGGTAGTGGTTATGGTGATGATGGTGGTGGTGGTGGTGGTGATGGTGGTGATGATGATGGTGGTGGTGGTGATGGTGATGAAGTTTATGATGATGATGATGGTAGTGGTTATGGTGATGATGGTGGTGGTGGTGGTGGTGATGGTGGTGATGATGATGGTGGTGGTGGTGATGGTGATGAAGTTTATGATGGTAGTGGTTATGGTGATGATGGTGGTGGTGGTGGTGATGGTGATGATGAGGATGGTGGTGGTGGTGATGGTGATGAAGTTTATGATGATGATGATGGTAGTGGTTATGGTGATGATGATGGTGGTGGTGGTGGTGATGGTGATGATGGTGGTGGTGATGGTGATGATGATGATGGTGGTGGTGGTTACATTTACATTATGTAATATCTGCATAGAATTTGAACAGAGTCCTGTGGTCCTGCCAGATAAGCCTACACCTTGCTACTGTGGCTGCTTTAATTATGGATGGGAATTTCCAGATTAACTCCGTCCAATACAGATTGATTAGCTGTATGCACTTCAAAGTTTAACGAGAGAGAAGCTCAGGTGCAAATATTCCGCTGATAGCAGCCGGGGCGGTCTCAAGAGATATCGCCGACAAATCGTTTGATCTTAATGGCAGGAAATTAATGAAGACGAAACAGTGACGGTTTTTCAAAGATGCAATATTTTGGCAGAATAAATAATTTTTACATTACAGTGCGACCTTTATATTTGACAACAAATCAATACCTGCTAGTCCATACAAAATGTTATTCAGTGATGATAATATTGTTTTGGGTAGTATTGTTTTTCAAAAGTTTAAATGTTTGGCCTTTTTAAAAATTCATTTTGTTATGATCTCAGTACATTTAGTTCTTGTTATAAATGTATTATTTAGCTACATAAATACTAAACAGATACAAATATCATTATACTTTTATTATAATGTAAGACAATTATGGTGTAAAAAGTTTCAACTTTAAAATGTAATTGTAATGATCCTATATTATATGTCCTGGATCAAAACCTAAATGTTGATGTTACAAACCTGATACATAATATATGCTGCAGATATCCTTAACTGTACTGTATTTTATTAGAAAGATCATGCACACTATAGCTCTGGGATAAAGAATTCTGACACTGTTTTAAAGAGGAAACATGCAATTTTTTTTTAGTAGTAACAAAGTATCTTTTATATAACACATACCTTTTATATACCAGTTGTGGTGTACTGGCCGAAATGAGAAATAGCCCATGTCCCATCCCCAGAGGTGCAATGAGACATAAGATTAAAAGAATCCTTCATATGTGTCCATGTGGGACAGGGATCTTCCACCCAAGCTTGCCTCGTCCCTGACATCATATTATGTACCCAAAGGTGGAATAGCTCTGTCCCACATGGATACATAATGGAGGATTATTTTTCTCCCATCCAGTAAATGAAAAATAAGCATTTTGGGAAAACGTGAAAAACCTACATTTTTTATTTTTTATCTTACAATAAAATAATCATAACCATTGAAAGGATCGTACCCAAAAATGGTTTATACTTAAAGTATAAACTGAAAATGATAGTATAATTTCATTATGACAGCAGGTTTCCTTGTTTTTATGAAATATAAAACTAATTTCTTACATTATTTTGCCGTTTACGTGACGTCACCCAATGTTAATATCAACTCAAACAATAAAGTCATGTGGTCATGCAAGACCGATTTATTCCGCATGGGCTGATGTCATGGATTATGCCTAACTTGCATGGCTAGGGATGGGAGAATAAGAAATCTAGGTAGACTACTAAATTAGTGTGCTGAACATTACTAATGTAAATGTAAGGGTATGTGCCATCCGTATCACCGAAAAAGATAATACAAATATTTCTGCTGCTAACCACACAGAGGGTTTCCATTTAAAGGGACATTCCTGAGTTTGCTGCAGTTTTTAACATGTTATCGACTAACAGAGACTTTTTGACGACTGTAATTACATATCAAATATATTTTTCTGCATAAAATATTAGTGGCTGTATATTAAACATGTTTCTGATCATTCTAATATTTGTACTAGGTTAAATTTCATTTTATTTCCTAAAAAAGATTTTTTCATACGTACGAAATTATTTGAAGACAAAATCCAGTTTGGGCTTCTTACAAATATTAAGATGACCAGAAACACATTGAATATACAGACACTGAACAAGTAAATATATTTAATATGTAAGTTTAATCGTAGAAATATTTTATTAGTCGGAAACATCTTACAATGCAGCAAACTCAGGAATGTCCCTTTAAAAGAAGCAATGTTCTTCTCTAAAACCAGACCAAGTGTCACAGTTAATTACCATGTTTGATACATATCTGACAGTTACTGATCAAATGATGTATGATTATATGTTGAAGAATTACTAGAATACCAAAGACCATTGTATGTGCTGTCCTGTGTATAGGAAAGTACATAAAAGATCCCTTGCTGCTAATGGAAACGAAGTAGTATGTTTCATCTGAAGTTTATATATCAAAATTACCGAAATGTTTGACAACCAATAGATGATGATTAATTAATCAATATGCTCAGAGACGCTAGTAGTGTTGTTAAATAAAATAAACTTTTAAAATTATAAAAAATTATAAATTAACATTCATGCCCATTTCATTGTTAATTTTTTTTACTGACATTATATTTGTCAAAATTATTAAAATTATAAAAAAATGATCTAAATAAAAACATTTATAATAAATTATGACATGTCAATACAATGACCCATTAAATACAGCACTTTTAGCCACAAACCAAACTTGAAATTATCTAAATAAAAACACTTATAATAAATTATGACATGTCAATACAATGACCCATTAAATACAGCACTTTTAGCCACAAACCAAACTTGAAATTATTTGAAATCATTATAACTTTCTTCTATTAAATTTAGCAAACTTACCTCTTCTTTAAAACAAAACAAAAAAAAAGATTGCAAAAAGAATCACTTCAGCATGTTGACTTGATATATAACAAAATCCAGAAGAACAAATGTGAGGTAAAAAGTTCGCTAGGGCAAAGATAGATCCGCACAGATATAGGAAGAATCTACCATGATCCAAACTTGGCCCATTAGCTAACAACACGTGTGTCAATAGAACAATTGATGGGAACCACCAGGTCTTCCTGGAATCACGAACTATGGCAGGAGTAGAGCCTCTCGTTCGCTGGCAGTTAAGAATTCAACTATCTACAGACTGCTAGCCATAAATCAAAAGAGTCACATGGCACAGACAGTTACACACATCCAAGAATTGTTCCTATGTGAAACCGTAAACAATGTTTTCCATTCTTCCATTGCATGCGAGAAGAACACCACATGCAGATGGGTTACACCAGCTACTGGAGCAGTCCATTGTGGAACCAAGGGAAGACAGGAGGTTTATATATTGACCAATAATATTATTTTAGTGAACTTTTGATATAGCTTTTTTTCTCAACACACAGTATAGTAACAATTAAGTATGTTTTTTTTTTTTTTATTAAGTTTCATAAATCACATCATATTGTTGAAATGAAATTTTGAAGAGAAAAAACGAACGAAAGAAGATATTTGACAGATATAGTGAATACTGTGTTTAATATGAACTTGATATGAGTTTTGTCATTTGATACATTTAACAATGAAGATCTATTATTATTTTATTGAAGTATCAAAGCAATTTAGCCACTGGCGATCATAAATCAAACTCAACATGTCAGGCAGAGATAACGATTATTTTTAACCATCATCATTAATTTGATGAACTTAATTTGGAATCATGTTGCCTTTTATTCAAAATATTTATGCACTTAATGTCTTAAGTATGCTGTCAAAATAAGTCTCAACTTTGATACCAGAATTTGTAAAGCTGGCAAAACATAATAAAACAGTACAACATATATAGGAGAAATGTGGGTTAATTAAAAAAAGAAGAAGCAAAAAAGCAACTTTACTTATATTTGGAAATCTGGAAATTGATAAAAAATATTGATTTCTTTGAATAAAGATACTTTTCCATAGTAATTATATTTCTAACATGCATGCATGATTTAGTTTTGTGGACTATGGGTTGTAAAATTAATTCCTATCAGTATGCTGTATGTTTCTTGTTGTTTTTTTGTGGGGTTTTTCAACTATAGTAATATTCTCTATTAATGGCAATATGGTGACATGCTTGCTATCATGTATATTATGTTTATCAATAATTATATGTTTATGTCTTTTATATATATATATATATATATATATATATATATATATATATATATATATATATATATATATATATATACTCAGAGCCAAAAAAGTTTTTTTGCTTTGTTAACACCAAAATTATTAATATGGTAATTTTGATTTCTGTTTTTTTTTAAAGGAAACCCACTGCATTTTGCCACTAGCAAGGAATCTGTTATATGTACTCTACCAACCGAACTGAAAGTCCTCACTGTATATTATTACAAACCTAATATCCCTGATTAAACAATGTGCTGGGGTGTCGGTAATCAAGCATTATTTGTTTTCCTTTCCGACAAAGTGAACCACTGTGGTGTGAAATTTGATTCAAATGTGAAATGTTAATTCATCAAGCTTTTGTTCCTGTTTTTTTTGTGTGTTTTTTTTTTTTTTTGGGGGGGGGGGGGGAGGGGGTTCTTGAAGTCATCTTGTCAAACAATTAAAACTGTGAATCATATTTCAAAAACAACCCATTTATTATGCCTTTCACACAGTGGCACTCGGACACCTGCTGTTGGCACCAATCACAAACGGGGATTTGTTTACAGACTATCAGTTATATGAAATACGATCTCACCATCCGTATGTTCACGAGGCACTCAGCAATTACTGATTAATTGATTTTCCATGTCCACTAAAGTGTGCTAGGTAAACACAATCAGTTATGTTGGTATGTCTATGTCATGTAAACAGACATTGTTTGAAATGACAAACAGAGCTGTATCTTTCTGAATTTTGAATGGCAGACAGTACATGAAAAGTGTGCTAGGTAAACACAATCAGTTATGTTGGTATGTCCATTTCATAAAAACAGACATTGTTTGAAATGACAAACAGAGCTGTATTTTTCTAAATTTTGAATAGCAGGCTGTACTTGACTTATTGAGTAGCTTTCCTATCCAAAATTAAGCAAGAAGTACCATAAAAAAAGAGTGGTTTCCTACACATACACCCAAAAAGTACTTCTTATAAGTTTATATATATTTTTTATAAAGTTTGTTTAATGTTGCTTCAGCCACTTATTTACTTGATGTATTTACTACAGCTAAAGATATCAAAATCATAATATTTGAAATTAACTTACCAGACAGTAACCTTTTGGTACGGACAATGAAATTTATTTACTTTTTAATTTGTATTTATTTGTTTAATTTTTTGGGTTGTCAATGACTTTTTTAGTAGCTTTCCAATGCAAAATTAAGCAACAAGTACCATCCAAAAAAAAGGTGGTTTCCTAACCACCACCACTACCCCTCCCCACCCCCACCACCCCCAAAAACGTACTTCTTATAACTTACTTAGTTGATGTATTTACTATAGCTACAGATATCAAAATCATAATAATTAATTGCAGATATTTGAAATTAACTTTTGGGACATTAACCTTTTGGTACAGACAACAAAATTAATTTATTTTAAAAAAATTATTTTATTTTTAAAAAAAATTTGAGGAGGTCAATAACAATTCTAAAATCTATTTGTTCCTTAATTGGCCCACTAAATAAAATTCTCTAAAATTAACATCTTATTATCTATTATGTTTGGGGTTTTAATTTTACAGTTTCACATTAAATCAAAGTTATTGATGTTTTACAAGAAAGTAACATAACACGAAGACATTATAAATTCAATAAAACATCAATATTTTATAGAAAACACACAATGAAACCTGTAATCTAAAAATCTTTTTTCCTTCTTTGTTTTCAGTGCAGATTTGGCCGATAGGAAACCATGCTAAGAAAACTGGTTCTCGGTCTTCTTCTTGTGTACTGACTCCACATTTTGAAGAATGTGGAGAACAAAAAAACTCACACATTGAAAGAAATAAGAGAACTTTTCCATGTTCACTATTAAAGGGACATTTCTGAGTTTGCTGCAACTTTTAAGGTGTTATCGACTAACAAAGCCTTTATAACGACTGTAATTACATATCAAATATATTTTTCTGCATAAAATACTAGTGGTTGTATATTAAACATGTTTCTGATCGTTCTAATATTTTTACTAGGTTAAATTTTATTTTATTTCCTAAAATAAAAAAAATTCATATGTACGAAATGTTTTGAAAACGGAATCCAGTTTGGGCTCTTTACAAATATTAAGACAACCAGAAACACACTGAATATACAGACACTGATATTCTAAACAAGAAAATATATTTAATATGTAAATTTAATTGTATAAATATTTTATTAGTCTGAAAAATCTTACAATTTTATGCAGCAAACTCAGGAATGTCCCTTTAATATGATAACAAAACCAAACAAAATAAATCTATATTGTTTAAACATAAGATGAAATCAAAAGTAAAAATTGTGATATGTATATGGAGTAAAAAAGTAGAATATATATAATAAAAGTAAAGTTTAAAATCTCAATGTTTCGTCAGCTAAATGACGACATCGTTGGGAGAAAACTAAACATATAAACAGGAGTTCAGCCTTTAAAACCAGTGAGATAAAAAAATAAAAAATAATAATAATTATTTAACGACGCACTCGACACATTTTATTTACGGTTATATGGCGTCAGACATATGGTTAAGGACCACACAGATATTGAGAGGGGAAACCCGCTGTCATCACTTCATGGGCTACTCTTTTCGATTAGCAGCAAGGGATCTTTGATATGCACCATCACAGACAGGGTAGTACATACCACAGTCTTTGATATACCAGTTGTGGTGCACTGGCTAGAACGAGAAATAGCCCAATGGGCCCACCGACAGGGATCGGTCTCACACCACACACCGACTGTGCATTGAGTGAGCGCTGTACCACTGGGCTACGTCTCTTCCCCCAGTAGGATAGAAACAGTTCAAGTGAAACACCAGAGTTAAAAGATTAATCACATCTCAAGACAAGCTGACTGGGAGGACTGACTAAATAAAGATATAAAAAGTAGAATATAACATGCCATATGTTCATCATTTTATTATATAACATTTAGTGAAATATCTTAAAATATTAGTGAAATAAAAGTGTTATCAGTCACTCAGTGACGATAACACATTTTAGAGTGAAAATTTCACTATTTCATTCTAAAATGTGTTATTGTCACTGTAGAAAGTGTTATCTTCATTGTAAGAAAGCCGGAACTATTTTGCTGCTGGCATCTTAAAAATAAAGGTAAATTGCCAAAAGATATAATAAATAGAAAAAGCGTGACTCGTGAGATACGAATGCAAACTTCACTCGATGAGATATAAATCATATGTGACAAAAAACATGAAATAGCCTCTATATATTATTGAACTATATGAATTCAAGCAAGCGTGTGTTACCAGTATCATCAGAAAGAAAACCTACAGACCCCCACAGAAGCTACTCTTTTTACAGTATCAGCAATATATAGAAGAGCAGTTATGCACTCAGTATAACTTCTAGAAATCAGTTGTTGAAATTAAGTAAAAGATTTTTTTAAATATGTTCCATCACTGACAACAATAGCCATAGCTTAAAATTTGCTGATATGTCATTAAACTGAAATTTCTGTCCTTTCCTATCACCCTCCTTCCTGTGGGAAGTGCAAATAAAAGATCCCTTGCTGCCGGTCATAAAAGAGTAGCCTATGTGGCAACAGTGGGTTTCCTCTACAAAACAGTGTCGGAATGACCATATGTTTGACGTCCAGTAGCTGACGATAAGATAAAAAATCAATGTGCTCTAGTGGCATCATTAAATAAAAAACAAACTTTAACTTTTCTTATCATCCAGTTCATCTTCACAATCAGTTGTTTTCATCTTACATAGTTACAAAAAACATGAAAATGCATACCTATGTCGAAAATGATTCAGGTAAATTAACTTTAAAAAACCCTAAGTAAAACCAAATGTGTAATTATGCAAGATATGTAGAAATTGGTATGCAAGTTCCTTCAGCATGGCATTTTCGAAACAGCTTGGAATAGGAGGTAATTTTATTAGAACAATGCCAAGGCTGTCAGTTTGAAAAACATCTCCAGGAACAATCCAATTCCCATACCAAATGAATGGCACATTCCCAACTGCAGTACCTTAAAGTGCCACTTTCTGTCAATCACACCAACGCAATTGCCTTCTTGCATATTGCGACACTGGTTGAAGCAGATCTTTAGGGAGCTTACATTTACAGGATACTTTCAAGCATATAGCACAAAGTAAACAAATTAAAATTAAAAAAAAAAAAAACATTTTCCTTTTCTCTGCTAATATCCTTTATCAGTGTAATCTCACATAACTGACAATTTAAAAAAAAACCCTCAAAAACAAACAAACAACCACCAAACCTCCTCACCCGAAATAAACAACCAAAACAGACCAATAATTGTGTTATTTTAGTGTTTATGTTAAATGCTGTTTTGCATAAAATATTAAAGAGTGTCTATAAAAATGGATAGACAGGTTTTTAACATACTTGTGAGAGAAAAAGACAACAACTAATAATTGGAAAAGTTTAAACTAATCAACAATCCAGATTTTTTTATTTTTTTTTATTAAATGTGTTATTTATTCCAGAGCACTTGATCACACACTATCAATATTTGAAATATTTTTAACTGCTATAGCTATGTGTCACAATTCCTAATATAAAGCTATCGGTAGAAGTGTATAATGAAAATGTCAGGCTTTTTTCTTGCTGACAGGCCTGCAGTCAAGTGAAAATGCTTTTTTGAGACATACAGTAAATTACTGAGTGTCAATGGAAAATTGCCCCATCCATCGCACATGCCAGCACACATAATATTTCCTGCATTTCTTATTTTCAGATTTATTATCTGTCTGTCTAGTTGAGAAAGGGAAACAACTGTGGTGAAACTATTTTTCAGATGACATAATGTAATGTGTTTTACTATGCTATATGCTATTTAAATTGTTTAATTAATTATGAATATAATGACAAAATCGTGACTTTATAGGATTACAGGATGATGATGATAATGATACAATTAATTTGTGTCCTTGTACCCATGTACTGTCAAGGATGCTGTTATGGGCTACCTATAGAACATGTGTTAACACGTTAATAAGTGGAAACCCATTGTTATCACATTGCTATACTCTTATACTAATTACATGTATGTATATGCACTTTTCCACAAATACAATAGTACATACTACGACCATTGATAAGCATGTGACAATTGTATTGAACTGGTCACTGTATGGTCTCACTACACAGATGTCATCTGCCATTGAAACCCATGTTAAACTGCCCAACTTCAAGCGAAGATTGCCCATAGAACGGGTTCTCGTTGGCACCAACAACATACACCATTGCGAACATACATTATATAAGCATTTATTTTCACTCCAAAATTGAGAACATTTCCGTCTCAGTTTTTTGCTATATGACCGCATCTGGCTGTAGTACCAGTCCGAACAGGTGGTTCATTAACCGATTCACTCCGGCTGTCACTTGCGCTATATACCCATGTCCCAAAAGGTCGATGCACAATATTACAAAATAACATGGGCAAAATACAGCCAGAAGGCTTACCATTAAACATACATGTTGTTTTAATTCTTCACCATTTCCTAGAAGTGAATATGTGAACCATAACATGTGTCACAATTAGGAACTATAGTGGACCGTGATGAATGAACTGTCACCCGGAAGTGATCTGTGTAGTGAGACCTATGTTTCTTACTCTTTCCATTAAGCCTAGTGGTGCATGCACTCACTCTTATAACGACCATTTTTCAAGTTCATGGTTTTTTTTTTTGCACAGCACAGGAGGGCAGTGAGTACAGAAAGTGGAAAAACCTGACTCATCAAATTTCATTTTTGTATGGATCTCAGAAGCAGTGATTACATATCAGCCCGATTTACGAGTCTGTTTTTCTATGCACCGCATGTGCACTATGCCAAAAACCGCACACATGGAAAATAGAGACCTACACGCAGTGTTTGATTCTGGCTTTTATTTCTAAAACTACCAACTTAATACCCGAATTCTAAACTTAAGTAACATGAGATGCTGCTTAATCAAAACCATATGAAAAAGCCTTATCCTATCTGTACTGGGTGGGACTTATCCCAGTGGTAAAGTGCTCCCTTGATGCACAGTCGGTCTCTGATAGATCCCTGTCAGTGGGCCCATTGGGCTATTTCTCATTCCAGCCAGTGCACCACGAAAGGCCCCAATATGTGCTATCCTGTCTGTGGGATGGTGTATATAAAAGACCCTTTGCTGCTAATTGATTTGATCGGGCTGCTGGTGCTCCCTTGCACCTGCCAGTGCAGGCGGTCCCTCCTCTCCCCTCCCCCCACCTTTCCTGTCATGGACGAAGGAGCCGGCCAAGGCCAG